>NW_027467574.1:10000-183750 GCF_046742065.1 Oratosquilla oratoria
TTCCCCATATCATGATATGCAATCTAAGAAAGGAACTAATGATCCAGACTCTACATCGTCTGTCGGACCATTGTCAGAGAGGAGGATGCCACCCGCGAAAGCAAAGAAATTAGAAAAGAACCCACCTTGTAAACCCTCTCTCTCCCAGACTTCTCTTCCCAGACCAGTAGACCCAAAAAAGATAAAGAAAACAATATAATGTCTATAATTCAATGGAATATTCAAGGTTTTAATTCTCATCGAGAGCAGGTTTGGATTCTTTTTAACCCGCAAAGTGTTTAGTACGTATATATACGTTCGGGAGGGAAAGTGTTTAGTACGTATATATACGGATCATCTTTTCTTTTACTTCACGGCACCTAAACTTGTAGAAATGGTTCAAGATGTCTTTTCTATTCCTAAATATGATTTTGAAAGCTCACTCTGATTTTTATTGTATTGCTGTGGTCTATTTCATTGAATGTATCCATGACCACGAGTGATTTATTGAAGAAATAGGTATTTTTATAGAAATATATCAGTGGTGTCATGATTACTTATCAATATACTCAAAATCCTGTTTAGTAGATCAGCTATTTTTATATTATTCCAACTTGAATAGCAATTTCAAGGTATTTTGTGTTCATGCGTAGAGTCATCGTCGGTTGTGTTGGCACCCCTGTGGCGTGATAAGCCGGCCATGCATGCTATCCAGACGCACTGTCACATCTTCCCTGCTCGCACGTGTTATCCTGCACCATGCCCCGGGGCTTGACATCGGCGGAAATAGAGAGTGTTCTTTATGACGATAATGTCACAGTTACAGGATTTTTTTCCCCCATGGCCGTTTATAAATAGGTAAACTTGAAAGTTTAGAGGTACAGGAATTTCCCCCCTATGGCTGTTTATAATAAGGAAACCTGAAAGTTTACAGGCACAGGATTTTTTTCCCCTATGGCCATGGGATGCGTATTTGCGTGTTCAACAGTTTACAAAGGATTACAAAGGCGGAGCATGCCGACAGGAGACCTTTTGGTCCATTACTAGGTCGGATGTGGGAAATATATATATATATATATATATATGTATCTGAATAAAAAAAAAACTGGTCGGCAGTTGTAGGTACATTAGCCAATACACTTTTCCCTATGTAAGCATCAATTGCCACATTATCTGTGCTGTGTTTCATTCACATGTGCGTTCATATTCACTCATTCATTTCTGCCTCGGAACCTGAGTCCTTAGTTTCCCAGCCGTATGGATTTTCATGGGATATGCTACAGTCCAGAGGTAATACACAATTATCTCTTAGATATACTTGTAAAATTGGGATGTTATGTGAACTGTACAGTAGCAGAGCAATACCAAATTGGTCGGCAGCAAATGCAAAGACACGGAAGCTACATAATAAATGGGAAAATGTGTGGGGTACCACACCCCACACAGCAGGCAGGCGAGAGCGGGCGGGCTGTGGTATGCAGGAGTACCAACATAAAAAACATCAAATTGGTATAATGGCTTATTTGAGCAGCTGTGTACAATTTTTTTGTTGTTGGTGTTAGAAAACATGTTATGCTTGTGCAATGAAGGGATAATATTGTGCTACTTATATACACATACAGAAAATATAGTCTGTACGAGCGCGATAAATTTGGTACTATGATATGACTATAGAAAGGCTAGACAAACAATCCTAAGATATATTTTACAAGAAACTCAAACTAAACAATATATAGTCACGGAAGAAGCATTCAAAGTGTGTCGGAAATAATAAATAAGAAGCGGAGATTGCATAGTACTATTCCACATGTTTCGTCTTACGCAGCACCACTCTAGTATTGCAGCCAGGCGTGAAAGGAATCACAGGAAATGACAGCCTACAGGAAACACTCAGATATCGCATTTATATTGTTGAAATCAGCTATTTTTTTCCAATTTTATTAGACAATAATATTATTTGGCCAAAATCCAACCCCACGTGACCTGTTTCACTCCTATAAAGCAACACTGTATGGGTTAAAGAACATGATGTGTCTGCTATTTGTCTCCAAGAAACTATGCTTGGCAATTTATCCCCTAATGTTGGACTTCATTATAAATTTTACAGATCTCCTCCTATGATTGGGGGCCGTGCCCATGGAGGTACTGGTATCTTTGTTAACAAATCTATAAACCACAGAAGTGTCCACCTACATTCGGTGTTGCAGGCTTGTGCAGTACAAATCTTTACCACTAAATGGATCACTTTATGTTCTTTGTATTTGGAACCTGAACTGGAAGATCAACTCCTAGACATATGTAACCACTCCCATCAGTTTGAATTAAATGACCTACAATCTTTGGTTGACCAGCTCCCTCAGCCATTTATTTTAATGGGTGACTTTAACGCCAAGCATCTTCTATGGGGTGAATCAAGGTGTGACCCTTGGGGCAATATAATTGAAGAATTTATTGATAATAACGATGTCATTTTAATGAATGACTGTTCCAAAACTAGGTTTGACATCTTTCACAACTCAAGTTCTGCTATAGACCTAACTATTTGTTCATCATCCTTAAGATTAGACTACAGTTGGTCAATAGATGAAGAACTACATGGTAGCGACCACTGGCCTATCCATATCAAATATTTAAAGAACACTCCCTCCTCTTGCTTACCTAAATGGAAGACAGGAGAGGCTAATTGGGAATTATTTAAGAGATCCACAGAGATTAATTATAAGACTAGTGATTTTTGTAGTAACTCTGATGCATATGATCATCTGGTAGGCATCATACTTTCTGGTGCTTTCTCATCCATTCCTAGGACAGCTGGTAAACCTCAATGCCCAGTAGTCCCCTGGTGGAACAATGAATGTGCTTTAAGCAGAAAGATTACAAGAACTTGCTCTAAGAGATATTGGAGATATCCTTGTTTAGTCAATAAGATAACATACAAAAGAGCTCAAGCAAAACAGAAGAAAATCTTCAAGAAAGCAAGGAGGGAATCCTTCATTAAATATATTAGCAAATTGAAATATGACTCTTCCCCTACCTTAGTATGGAATAGGATTCGAAAATTACAAGGAAAGTTTACTCCATCTCCTTTGCCCATTCTCAAGCAGCGGCTTTTGGAAGACATTATGCTGATATTTCAAGTCCACTACATTATTCACATGATTTCAGAAGAATTAGAGCCAAGACCACGATTATTCCTCCTACCAATACGAACTCAAAGGCATATAATCTTCTTTTCACCTTGAATGAAATGGATCATACTTTATCTTTATCCTCCCCAACCTCTCCTGGAGAGGATGACATTCTTTATTTCATGGTTACTCATTCATCCATATCCTCGAAGAAATTCCTTTTAAATGTGCTGAACAAATTTTGGTCTTCTGTATCTTCTCCTAAATCTTGGAAGACTTCAGTTATAATAGGAATCTTAACCCCTTCCATACGGTGCTGCCTACGTAGGCGTTATGAGGAGCAAGTGGATTCGCGACGCTGCCATATCGGCGTCTTGATTATATTTATTGTAGTCGCCCCTGTGTTTTTACATTCTCCCAAATGGTCCCTGAATCCCATTCTGTGGTTTTCAAAATTCGCGGGTGAAAGAGAGAACGATCGATATAAGCGGTGACTATATTTTATGATGCGAGTATTATTACACCACGTCGTACTGCTGGCATTGGCTGCTGCCCGCGAGATTTAAGTCCCATAGTGAAGTGGTTAAAGGCAGGAAAAGACTCTCATCACCCACAAAGTTACAGACCTATTGCTCTCACTAGCTGCATTTGTAAGATCTATGAAAGAATGGTTAATATGTGTTTAGTTTGGTTTTTGGAATCTAAAAATCTCCTATCTAACCAACAGTTTGGATTTAGAAGAAATAAGTGCACTCTGGACCCCTTACTTTTTATCACCCGTGAGATTCAGAATGCCTTTGCAATTCAGAACTCGAGCATTGCTGTGTTTTTTGACTTAAAAAATCCCTACGATACTACCTGGCGGAGAGGCATTCTGAAGCAACTTGCAGAGTGGGGTATCAGGGGTAATATGTTCAATTGTTTAAAGGATTTCTTGTCTGACCGTTATCTAAAAGTCAGAGTGGGCTCTTCTTTCTCTTCTGCATATCTTCAAGAGGAAGGGATTCCACAAGGAAGTGTTCTGAGTCCCACACTCTTCAGCATAGCCATTAATAGTTTGTTAGAACAAGTTCCTACAGGAGTTCATGTATTGGCTTATGCTGATGACTTCGCTATTGTGTGCAGCAAATCGACAACATTAGAAACAGGCCAAAAAATTCAAGAGTTAACTTAGCAACAGCATGGGCTAATTGCAGGGGCTTCAGATTCTCTGCTGAAAAAACAAAAGCCATTAGGTTCTCCAGACTAAGACGCAAGGAAGAGATACCAACATTATTCTTAGAGGGTGTCATATTACCATATGAAGATCAAGTAAAATATTTGGGTCTGGTTTTGGACAAAAGGAAGGTTGACATTCACTCATCACATAAACGAGGTTATATGCACTGTTAAACAGCGACTTAATATACTAAAGGTAGTGTCTCACTTCAACTTGGGAGCAGATCGTATAACTCTAATAAGGCTTTACCAAACATTGTGCCTTAGCAAAATCGATTATGGATGTCAAATTTATGGATCGGCATGTAAAACATTATTAAAGAAGCTTGATATAGTCCACAATATGGCTTTGCGGATCTGTTCGGGAGCTTATAGAACATCTCCAGTGGATAGCTTATATGTGGACGCAGGAATTCCTCCCCTCTATATTCACAGGGAGGAATTAAGCCTTAGATATATATCTTGTGTCCTGACATCAAAACAAAATCCAAACTTCAAATATGTAAATCAGCCAGTAGACAGAGCTCCAAGAAAAAGTACTCTGCCGAAACCTTTAGAAGTGAGATGTGAAGTTGGGGCATAGGAGGTAGGACTTGTTCCTATTACAATTGCTGAGATCACGCCTCCCAAATTCCCTCCTTGGAACCGATGCCCCACTGTAATTTGTCCTCTTAAAAAGAAGAAAAATAGAACTGCTGTAGAGCTAAAAAGTGAATTTTTAGAACATTTATCAGTACATGCTGATTCAGTTTTTATTTATATAATGGATCAAAATCCCAAGATGGTGTTGGTTGTGCTGTCGTATCTGATAGCAAAGTTTTAAAGAGAAAGTTGCCTCATTTTAGCTCTGTTTTTACTGCTGAACTGCTGGCAGTCAGCAACGCCCTCAAATTTGTTTTTAATTCTGTTCCATCTAATAAGAACGTTATTTTTACAGACTCCATGAGCATTCTATCCTCTCTAAATACGTTATTGCCTCTTCACTTTTTAGTCCAAGAAATACAGGACTGGTTGATTCTTATTAACAACCGAAAGAAAATAAAAGTAAACTTTTGCTGGGTGCCGTCCCATGTGGGTATCACTGGAAATGAACAGGCCGATACTGCAGCCAAAGCCGCTACTAGGCTCAGCCATATAACAGAGCTCAGCCATATAACAGACAAAAAAATCCCACATACAGACTTCAAACAAATAATTCATTGTTATGAAATGGAGAAGTGGCAAGAACAATGGACAAGGCTGGACGGTAGTTACAAGTTAAAAGAGATTCACCCCTTGGTGAACCCTTGGAAGTGTCATTCTTTGGACAGAAGGTCAAGTATTGTTTTGACAAGATTAAGAATTGGCCATTCCTACATTACCCATAGATTTTTGATGGCAAGTGGAGCAGAAAGGCTGGCCCCCCAATGTCCCACTTACCAAGTTGTTATTACAATAAAACACATTTTAATTCAGTGCCCTGCATACTCTAATAAGTGCAGGGCAAACTTTTTAATAAATTTATCTTTTAAAGAAATTTTAGGGGAGGAAGCTCATGTGAAGAATGTTATAAAGTTTTTAAAAGACGTCAATTTATTTTATGAAATTTATAATTGTGTAAATGAATGCTTGTGCTTTGAATATTTGTCTCTAAGCACTACTCTCATTTTTCTTCCATGTAGGAAATCCTCCATCCAATTCAATAGTTTTCCATGTATGCCTCCTATTGTTTCCAGTTTGTTTAGCAATTTTCTGTGTGGTACCTTATCAAATGCCTTTTGTAAGTCCAGGAAGGCACAATCTGCCCAGCCATCCCTTTCTTACAATATATCTATTAATCTTGAATAGAAACAGATCAAATTAGTGGTACATGATCTTCCCTGTCTGAATCCAAATTGCCTTGGGTTCAGTATATTGTTCTCCTCCAGATATTTTGTCCATCTATTTTTGATGACACTCACAAATGTTAACTACTGTATTCATTATGGACAATAGTTTATAATATGTTGGGTCTTACTTATTTCTCCCCTTATATATTGGCACTATATTGGCATTTTTCCAGTCTTCTGGTAATTTTCCTTCTTTGAGTGAGCATCCAACTACCGTATTTTTCGGACCAAAATCCTTAAAATCGGCCAAAATCGGGTGGTGCGCCTTATCGTGCGGTGCGCCTTATGTGTAGCTTCAGTGCAAAAAAATGCCTCGGATAGTGACGTACTATTTTGACACGTTTCGTAGCTAGCCTGCCGACGGCAACAGTGCATAGGCTTAACAAAAGTTACAACCAAGTTATAACCAAGGTGCATGTATCTTGACAAGAAAATTGCGAAAACTTCGACAGTTTTCGGGTCCATGCCACCGCATTCATTCACGCTATCATGGCTATGACATGATAGCGTCCACAACACAGACAGCCATTTTGCATTGGTCTAGTCTCGCTCCACTCAGACTAGTCATTTGGGTATTTTTTTAGTTTCGATCATGGGCGCAATATAGCAATATAAAATTAATTATTAATTTTGTAAATTAAAATGTATCAACGTAATATGCTAATGAAAGAAGTCGGTAGCATAGGATCGGGACGCCAACGTCTCTCATGACAACGACAACGAGGACGAGCCGGATGACATTTAATTTGCAGGTAATGATTTATTAAACACAGGTTAGATTAGGTTAGACGAATTTATCACCCTTTCATTTCTTCGACGTCGGCATCTATCATAACAAACATGGCGTACCATTCGTCCGACACGACTTCGTTACTTACGAAATCCGTTTCAGCATTTTTTTTTTTTTTTTTTTCCACACAAAATTGCATATTACGTTGATACATTATAATTTACAAAATTAATAATTAATTTTCTATTGCTATATTGCGCCCATGGTCGAAACAAAAATTTACCTTCATATGTAATCTTGTGTTTTTAAGTGAATAGAGAATTCCGGGAATAAACTGCTACTGTTGGTTTTATTCCCCACAATTCCCGTAACATGTTTGTTGTTTTATAGGGGTATTGGCAGGGCAGACCGTCCATGGAGGTGGTCTGATTTCACTGACCAAAATAAAAATATATATCATTTATTTTTGTAATTTTGCTAAATCCCAACCGATTTTTCTCATTCAACAACGAAAATGTTCAGTTCTGAATGCACTCACATTTGCATGATATCCGATGACGAGACCAGGTTAGCTAGGTCAACATGAAAATGGAATTCCTGATATTTGAGCTGAAGTAGTTCTCATGGTATGCAGAAAGTCGCTATGAGTACAATGCAATTTGAATTATCCATCTAGCTGTCCTAGTTCTCTAGATATTGCATTTTGAAGGGAAAATCGGGCCAAAACGTGTGCGGTCTGACTAATCACCGATCAAACATAAACAATGACGGTTTTTACTGACAGGCACAATTTTATATAAGAATTTAGCATATGGTTGCATTATTTGACCTATTTTCTTTAGAATGTGTGATTTCCGTGTAATTTAATAAAAGAATTACGTTTTTATCCTCTGTAAAATTACCCACCACAGCTACGAATACCGTCATATTACATGAAAATCACACAATTTTAAGAAAATAGTTTGAATAATTCAACTACATGCAATCTATTACACTAATAACACAACAGTAACAAACTTAATAGTGTAGCTTGATCCATACCACCAATGATCATAGATAGCGGGCAGGACGAATCGTAGCTGTGGTCCGTAATATTACAGAGGATAAAAACTTAACTTCTCTTTGATCATATTACATGAAAATCACATTTTAGAGGAAAATAGTTCAAATAATTCAACTATAAGTCTATTACACTAATAACATAATATTAAGAAACTTAATAGAGTGAAGTTTGATTCATACCACCAGTGATCATAGATAAGATGGCGGGATGGACGTTGATGCTGTTGTTATCCGATAATCCGACCCGATAGAAAAAAAAAAAAAAATTAGTACCACCGATTTCCCAGCTCTTCCGTAACACGCTGCCTTTAATGTATTAAACAATCCGCGAGACTAGTAGTTTTCGTTCATTTTGGTCAGTTGCCAATACACTGAATTTATTTAGCTAATTTTTTACACTGAAACATAAACCAATTTTCGATTTACTGCTGAATGCAAGCCGCCATGTTTATCTTATGTTTTTATGTACCGACAGGTAACTGATGATGTAATTGTTTGAAATTTACTACGATCGTAGTAAATACACTCGCATAACATTTGTATGAATGAAATTTCCCGCGGTATGTAAATTTGGCCGTTTGCATGGCGTGCGCATAAAATGACGCGCTATTTTGCTCGTCATCGACGGTGGCGCCTCTGGTGGTGTTTGACCTACCTAACCAGGTGCGCCTTATGGTCAGGTGCGCCTTATGTAAGGACGGGGAATAGCAAATTACGGGTGCACCTTATGGTACGAAGCGCCTTATGGTCCGAAAAATACGGTATTTTGTATTTTTTTCCTATTAGTTCATCTATACATTCCTTTAGTATCCAGTTTGCAACTCCATCCAGGCCATGTGACTTGTTAACATCAAGCTTTAGTATTTGATTCCTTATCTCATTATGAGTGACATTTAATTCCTTCATTGGGGGAAATCTTACTTAATTTCTTTGGTCAGTTTTGTAGATTTTCTTTTTTTCTGGTAAATACAGATTTGAAATGTTTCTTCATAATATCCGCCATTTCCATATCCTTTGTGTATTCTCTATTACCTTGATGTAATTTAAGTATTTCCTGTTTGATTTTTTGTTTGCCATTTACATATCTATAAAATAATTTGGGTTGATCTTCATATTTGTCTATTATGTCCTTTTCATAATTTCTTTTTTCTTCCATGTATATTTTCCATTTATCAGATTTTTTCCATCTTTTCCAGGCTTTATCTCTTTTGTCTTTTGCCCCACTGCACTTTTTATTTTACCAGGATTTTATGTATACCCTTCCTATTTTTGTTTGGGTACATACTTGTCCACTCCTTCATTATAGATTTCCTTCCAAATTGCCCATTTCTCTTCAACCTTTGTTTCTCCATTATCAAATTTTTCCTAATTTGCTTCATGAAAGAAATTTCTAAGTTTGCTAAAATCTGTTTTGTTATACACCAGTCTTCCTTTTCTGTGTTTTTGATTTATTTCTATAGTTGTTTCTTCATTTAAATCTAGTTCCAGTAGTAATCGTATGTAAAAATTCTAGTTCCAGTAGTATGTAATCACTTTTTCCAATTGGCATCTTGTATTTGATTTTATCCACAATTTCGGGTTCTGATGTGAATATCAAATCCAATCTCGACAGTTCATCATTATTTCTATATCTGGTATTTTCCTTAACCCATTGTGTCAATGTGTAATCAATGGTAATTTCCAGTAATATGTTTCCCCAATGATCTCCACCTTTCACAGTCATTTCTTCCCAACCTATTTCTTACAAGTTAAAATCACCTATAATTACCAGATTTCCTTCTTTTTTTAGTGTTTCATTTAGTGTTTGTCTTGTGTCTTCCAGCATTTTGGAGTGTTCACTTTCATTCCATGTGTGATTTTTAGGGGGGACATAAATCACTGCATAGGCCTACTTTCTATTTTTCATATCTCTATCCAAAGGATTACAAAGGCGGATCATGCTGACAGGAGACCTTTTGGTCCATATCTGGGTTGGATGCGGAAAAAAATCATAATAATAGTAAAATAATAAATAAAAACTATAATAATGTAAATAACAAATAAAATACTTAAACAAATGCATAGGTATAGTTAAATAATAAACAAACAGGTAAATAGTAAATAGTATCCTCAACTCTTATCATAATCATCTCTACATTATTCTCTCCTTCTGTGATTTTTGTCAGATTTAGGCCTTTCTTGGTTAGTAACATGACTCCTCCACCCTGTATTTACTTATTTACCTAGTTGTATTTTACGGGATGAGAGCTATGCTCGTACTGACCCATTTTCATATCTCTCCACAACCAGTTTATTCTTAAAATCATGTATAGTTTTGGCATTCTATGTTTCTCCATTCAGTTTGTTCCAGACATCAATCACTCTATGTGGGACACTATTCTTTTTCAGGTCACTTTTATAAGTGTCCTCCTTTAGTTTCTTTTCGTGTCCTCTTGTTTCTCTTCTGTCCCACTTTAATAAGTCATCTCTATCGAGGATTTCTATCCCTCTCATAGTTCTGTAAATGGTCAATAAATCACCTCTTTCTCTTCTCTGTTCCAGTGTTGACAGATGAAGTTTCTCCAATCTTTGGTCATATGTCAGATTTGCCAGTGTAGGTGCCATTTTTGTTGCTGCTCTTTGTATTCTTTCTAATTTTCTTATGTTATTCTTTGTGCTGGGTGCTCACAATGTAGCAGCATATTCTGGGTTAGGTCTTATCAGTGTAGCCACTATTTTTTTAACCATCTCCTCAGTTGAAGGCCACTTTCATTGATCTTAGTAAGTTAAAAGTCTCTTCAAATAATTTGTTTATGTGTTTGTCAGGTGTCCTTTTGTGTAAGGTACACAAGTAGGTTATAAGTTTTGTCCAGTTGTTCCAAGTATTCCATAAGTATCCAGTTCCAATCATTCCCAAAGTATCCAGTTTCAGATCCCATTGAGCTCTAGTTTTTATGACATTAATTGTTTCCATTGCTTTATGTACTTCCATCACATGCATGCATATATCCATTAATCCAGCAATATTGTTCATATCTTTCTTCTTCATGGTCATTTTCCTTAGTGAAAAGTGATTGGAAAATTTTGTTATTATTTCAACTTGATACAATACAACAACAATACTCTGTCCAGGGTGTTGGCTGCATGTTATTGTGGGGTTAAAAACTTCACAGTAGCATACAGCTGATACTTTAGGGTCTATATGAGGTGCCCCTATGGACCAGAGCCACACATCATTTTGTCTATGATAGAAGAAATCTCTATTCATAGAAAAATTATGCTACTTTATTATACTGCAACTGTACTTCAGTTATGCTGTGCCCCACTCTTAATACTGTCCAATACCACTTCTCTGAATATTTATTTCCTTTTTTGCTGAACCCTGTGGTAGGAGAGAGAGAATACTACCATTGAGTTTTCCAACTTGAGTTGTAAAAGACAACAAAAATGGTACAGGGATAGGACTAGGTATCCTACTCTCTATAGCCCCAAAGGGGACATTCCTAAAAAAAGCAAGGGCATAAGAGGGTACAGATAAGAGTAAAGGGGAAGACAAAGGCAGTATGTTTGTGAGAAGATGGATGTGTTGGCATTGAGTGAAATGGAGTTGAAAGGGAAGGGCAAGTTTGAATTTGGGAGAGTAATTGGGAGAAATAAGGAAAAATGAGATGAAAGCAGTTCTTAAAATGATGAGAGTAGGTAAAGCACCTGGGTTGGACGGGTGTCATGTAGAGTGTCTAAAAAAGGGAGATACAGTGATGGTGGACTGGCTGGTGAGGTTGTTTAATGTTTGTCTAAACGAGGATAGAGTGCTGGAGGACTTAAGGAGTGCCTGTATAGTTCCACTCTAAAAGGGAAAAGGGGACAAGTGTGAGTGTAGTAATTTCAGAGGGATCAGTTTGTTGAGTGTAATTGGTAAGGCTTATGGGAAGGTTTTGATTGAGGGAATTAGTAGAGGAAGAGAGGGAGTAATTGGTGAAGAACAGTGTGGATTTAGGAGACCTAGGGGTTGCATGGATCAGATTTTTGTGGCAAGACAGATATGTGAGAAAGCTTTAGGAAAAGGTAAGAATGTTTTTTTGGGCCTTTATGAATTTGGAAAAGGCTTATGACAGGGTAGACAGGAAGGCACTCTGGAAGGTACTGGGTATTGTAGATATATGGGATAGGAGGAAAGCTGTTAAGAGCAGTAAAGATATTTTATAAGACTAGTAGAGCCTGTGTTAGAAATGGAGAGAGTGAATGGTTTGAGGTAAAGGTGGGACCTTGCCAGGGATCCATTATGTTGCCTTGGCTGTTCAATTTAAACATGGATGGGGTGGTGCGAGGGGTAAACGGAAGGGTAATGGGCTGGGGTTTGGAGATGGTTAAAGAAAATGGAGAAAAGTGGGAGATAAACCAGTTGTTGTTTGCTGATAACACTGCACTTGTGGCAGGATCAGATAAGGGATTAAGGAAGTTAGTGACAGAGTTTGGGAAGATGTGCAAAAGAAGGACATTGAAGATAAATGTGGGTAAAAGTAAGGTTATGAGATGAACAATTGGAAAATGTGGCAGCAAATTGGAAGTAAGTATTAAGGGTGAGAGACGGGAGGAAGTGGGTAGTTTTAGATACTTGGTTGCAAATGTGGTAAGAAAGAGGAGTGGAGGTAGAGGTAGAATATAGATTGAGAGAAGCAAGTAAATGCCTTGGAGGATTAAAGAGTGTAATGAGAAATAGACAATTGGGAAGGGATGCTAAGAGGAGATTGTATGAAGGATGATTGTGCTAACAACACTATATGGGGCAGAAACATGGAACATAAGATAGGATGAGAGGAGGAGTTTGAATGTGTTTGAGATGAGATGCCTGAGAAGTATGAGAGGGGTTACTAGGCTGGATAGAGTAAGAAACGAGGAGGTGAGGAGAGGAGCAGGGGTGGAAAGGGAGTTGGGTGATAGGGTGGATGAAAGAATACTGGGATGGTTTGGACACTTGGAAAGAATGAGTGAAGAAAGATTAGTAAAAGAGGTGTGGAAGGCAGAGGTTGGAGTGAGCATGAGGGGGTGACCAAGGATCAGATGGATGGACGGGTAAAAGGGGTATTGGAAAAAAGGGGAATGTCTGTTGAGGAAGGAAGGAAGAAGACAAAAGATAGGGGTGAGTGGAGAATGGTTGTGTATGGATGATGCTGTGATGCAAGGAAAGGAGTGGGTGAGAGATGGGGATGGTGAGGGAATATGTATTTACTTAGTTGTATCTTATGGGAAGGGGAGCTATGCTCAAGGTGTCCTATCTTTGTATCTTGCAGTGTCTAGTTTGCTCTTAAATTCGTGTATAGTTTTTGTCCACACTATTGTTTCATCCAGTTTGTTCCAGAGATCCACCTCTCTGGTGGAAAACTTTTTTTTCCCCCAAGTTTTCTCTATCAAGGATTTCCATGCCTTTCATGATTCTGTAGATGGTCAGCAGGTCACCTCTTTATCATCTTTGTCCCAGTGTCGGTAAATTCAGTTTAAACAATCTCTCCTCATATGACAAGTTTGAAAGTATTGGGGCCATCTTCATAGCTGCTCTCTAGATTTTCTCAATCTTCTTTGTATTCTTTTTGGTACTGGGTGACCAAAGTGTCACAGCATACTCCAGTCTAAGCCTTATTAGTGTGACTAGTATTATTTTTTACCATTTCTTCATCCAAATAGGTAAAGGTCACCGTCATCCAGGAGGTGCCAAGATGAGAAGGAGGGTGGAGGGGAGTGGAATATATAGGAAATGGAATGGGTGGGAGTGGTTTCTATGCCTTTTTCTTTTTGGCTACCCCCCCGTGTAGGGGGAAAAAGCCTTTGGTATATGTATGTATGTATATTTACCAAAACCAGAAAATGGATTGTCAGTACCTAGCCTAATCAGTCCCCTTGGAGATTTCCAGGCCTCTGTTTACATTAATTTTTAGTATAGCACCTCCAGAGGGCTCTCCGTTTGTGTCGACATTCGATTAAAAATCATTGCCATTTTCACTTGATCCTTCTTGATTTGTTGCATTTTCTCTCGACCGACATTACTAGCATTGCTCTAGATCATTTTGGGCAACCACAAGTGCTCCCCCCCCCTCCCACTCAATACAACCAAGGCCTCCTGCTCTCCTTGCACTATTAAGAAGGGGTTTCTTCTGGTCTTCTCTTTTTGTTCATTAGGGGACTGAGAGGGTGGATCACTGATTAAATGAAGCAGCCTTGCTGTGGATGGGCTGTGTCTTGCTAAATTGCTTCTGACCCAGGGCAGTGGGTGAGATGCAGGGATGACCCATCACCCAGGAGGAGCCAAGAAAAATGGGAGGGAGGGGTGATGAATGGGAATGGAGTATGTGGGGATGAAATGGGTGGGAGTGGATGTATGCTTTTGACTTTGGCTACCTCCCATGTAAGAAAGAAAAAGCATTTTTTTTTTTTTTTTTGCATCCGACCTAGATATGGATCAAAAGGTCTCCTGTCGGCATGCTCCGCCTTTGTAATCCTTTGTACTGTATGTATGTATTTCACCTGTCACTTTAATTTAGATTTTTTTCCTG
This sequence comes from Oratosquilla oratoria, assembly GCF_046742065.1. NCBI lineage: Eukaryota > Metazoa > Arthropoda > Malacostraca > Stomatopoda > Squillidae > Oratosquilla > Oratosquilla oratoria. Next base: position 24,513 of record NW_027467574.1, read on the forward strand.
TGTTGCATTGATGAATTTGTAGCACAGCTTAGCTTCACTTCTGCATTTATCAGTAATACTGTTTTCAATTTTCCTGTTGAGTGGGGAAAAGAGAACAAATGGTAGGAATGAGTGGAGAGAGATTGTGAATGGGTGAAAGGATGATGGATGTGGCCCAAAGAGATGCTCTCATCTGCTCTATGATTTATTTGTGTGGATGGACAGAGGTGGTGGTGGAGGTGGTGGCAAATTGCCATATGATGAAGCAATGGAAGTGAACCAGCTCTGGCTTTTGAGTCCTGCTATGGAAATGCTGTACCTTTCTGCATTGCCCTCAACCAAAGTGGTGTGGACAGAGGACAGGAACAATTCTTCATCCCAAGGCTGTTTTAGGTGTCTTACAGTTTTTGTTAAACTTGTTCCTTCTCAGTTCTTCTTTCCACTAATCCTTGGTATATGCTTATTTACATCCAAGTTGCATAGGTTTAGAACTTTTTTCTTTCTTCTCTCTATTATCAACATTCATTAATTACTTTTACTTTTATTCTTCAAAAATTGCCCTCAAAACTGAGAAAGCAGTCTACCCAAAGTTGTATCTGCACTGTGTATATGATTCATTTCTCAGTTCACCACCTTCTTTATCAACTGAAATAGAAGTGCTGCATGATTTATTCTTCCTTTATAGAGTCTATGTACCACAATGAGTCAGTAATATAGGGTTTATTGGGGAAGAGGTAAATTCAGTCTCACCGGAATGTCTTCTTTGTTTGTGTTTCTTCTCTAACTCATTAGATCATTGCATTATCCATTGCAGTGTTTAGCAAAATGTTACCCTGGGATTTTCATTACCTCATGCTTCCCATTTATCTCAATTCACCCAATAACTAAAGCCTCTCACTAGGATTGTCTTGTCACTTTGTTCAACTATATTTTTTTTTTAAGGTGGAAAGATGTCAGGTAAAATTTCTAGGTATTCATCTATATTTCCACCCCTTGTCTTGGAGGGGAAATCTATCTATCCATATACCAAGGGCTTTTTCCCCCTTACAAGAGAGGTAGTCAAGTCAAAAGCCACATACCCACTCCCACCCATTTTACTCCCACCCATCACACTCCAATTCACCCTTTCTTCCCTCTCATCTTACCTCCCAATGGATGATAGGTCATTCCTGTATCTCGCCCACACCCATTGCCTTGAGTCAGAAGCAGTGCAGCAAGACACAACACATCTACAGCAAGGCTGCTTCACTTAATCAGCAGCCCCCTCTCTGTCCTCTCATGAAAATAAAGGAACCCCCCATCCCCTACCTCATCCCTTCCTTGAAAATGAAAGAATACTTTATTTACTATTACATAATTTCTCATAACCAGCATCACCCCACATCCCATTTTAATTTGTGTGTCATATCTTCAAACTGTCTATTTTTCATTTCTCAATTGGAGATAAATATTTCTTGGTAGCTTGGCCTCCACTAAGAACAAAAGCTCAGGGTCATCTACCATTAAATAATAAATAATTTTTAACCTGGTCAAAAGTAAACCATCAACATTAACAAATAACATTTTAAGTTTCTTTGTACTGCCTTTTGTGCTGTATTGTTTTGTTTTCTTTTTCAATACCATTTCCTCAGTTTTTGATTGGACTAATGCCAAATGACTTTGATCACCTGGGGGGATTGATATATAGGAGGGTCTAAAGAATATTCTTATACTTGTGGGAATATCTGCTATTGACATTTCTTAGTTTTCTTACCACTTCAGCTCTTTTATACAGGTCCTGTAGTCTTAAAGAAGATTAGCCAATAATTACTTTATAGCAAAAATGATTAGATCTGTTCAGAAACATGCTGCTAATAGGTAACATATCTCTAAAACCTTTTTTCAGGAGATCTTCTGTCACAGTTGTGCAAACTAAATGCTGCAGAGACAAAGCAAGTGGATACTGCATCAAATATTGCCTCTATAATTTTTAAGGCTGGGGACAACCCACTTAGAAAATATCAAGGATTCAGGATTATGTACAACACAAGTAAAGAAGGTAATTCATTGCTACAAGTTTGATACAAAGGTGATTGGGTGTTTTCATGGCTGTTTTATGTTACTTAGTTTTTGGTTATCTTTAAGTATTTTGTCATAAGATCTTAATTCTTGAAAGAGAAATGGACCCATATATTTTAGATTTGTATTGTGGTTTTTTTATACTGTATGTAGGTTTTATTGTTATATTCTATGTTGGGTGATGTTTTTGCACATAGTCACTGATGACCAACACTTCTATCCTTGTGGACAAAATTGCACTAAATAGGTGGAGCCATAGAGTTTGTAAAGGAGAAATTTAAGAGATTTAAAGAAAGTACCAGAAATTGGGGAAGTAGCAGATAAAAGTGATAAGCATTCTTCTTTGAGTGAAAAGTAGTATCCAATCTGGAATGAATATTATGATTCTGGGGTTTGTTAGATGCCTCTTTATCAGTTTCAATATTTCATGAATACATTTTTAAACAAGGATTCAGTATCAAGGGGTGCCATGTGCTCTTGTGGTTATTTGATGTGTGCAATATGTAAGAAATTCCCAATGGAATTTAGTATTTTCTGAAATAAATTATAGCTACAAAGCCTATGTATATAACATTTGGTCTCATGTGAATTATTCAGAATTCTTCTTTCCTAATTTCATTCTGTCTGTCTATATAACAAGATTTATTTCCCCCTTATAAAGGAAGTAGCCAAGTCAAAGGCACATACCTACTCCCATCCATTCCACTCCCATCCACCACCCTTTCCCCCTCCCATTTTAGCTCCTCATGGATGATGGGTCATCCCTGTGCCCTGCCCACTGCCCTGGGTCAGAGGCAATGTAGCAAGACACAGTACATCCACAGCAAGGTCGGTTCACTTAATTGGCGACCCTCCCCCCACCTCTCCATCTTGTCATACAGGAAAAGACAATTTTTTCATATTCGGCCTGTTCAGCTTGTGAATTTTGAAATTATCTAATGGACAATTCATTGTACATACATACATACATATACCAAGGCTTTTTCCCCCTTCCAAGGGAGGTAGCCAAAAAGGGAAAGGCATAAAAACACTCCCACCCATTTCATCCCTAAATACACTCCACACCCCTCCCACCCTTCCTCTCATCTGAGCACCTCCTGGATGACGGGTCATCCCTGCACCCTGCCCACCGCCCTGGGTCAGAAGCAGTGTCGCAAGACACAGTACATCCACAGCAAGGCCGCTTCATTTAATCGGCGACTCCCCCTCTCCGTCCCCCTTTGCATATAAGGCGAGGACGGGGAGAAATCCCTTCGGGCTGCGTCAAAATTTACTCACACATACTACCCCCCCCCCCCGCCCATTCCTCCTCATGCAGTCACAACATCATCCATATACAACCATTCTCCACTCACCTCTGTCTTCCGTCCTCTCCCTTCCTTCCTCAACAGACATTCCCCTCTTCCCCAAAGCCCCCTTCACCCCATCCATCCACCTCATCCTAGGACGTCCCCTCATGTTCACTCCCTCCACATCTGCCTTCCATACCTCTTTTACTAGTCTTTCTTCACTCATTCTTTCCATGTGTCCAAACCATCCTAATATTCTTTCATCAACCCTATCTCCCAAATCCTTTTTCACCCCTGTTCTCCTCCTCACCTCCTCATTTCTCACTCTATCCAGCCTAGTAACCCCCACCATACTTCTCAGACACCTCATCTCAAACACATTCAAACTCCTTCTCTCTTCTTCTCTTATGTTCCACGTTTCTGCCCCATACAGTGCTGTTGGCACAATCACTCCTTCATACAGTCTCCTCTTCACATCCATTCCCAAATGTCTATTCCTCATTACACTCTTTAAACCACCAAGGCATTTACTCGCTTCTCTCAATCTACATTCTACCTCCACCTTCACTCCACCTTTTCCTGCTACACTTGCACCCAAGTATCTAAAACTATCCACTTCCTCCAGTCGCTCTCCCTTAATGCTCACTTCCAGTCTACTGCCACTTTCACCCCTTGTACATCTCATCACCTTACTTTTACCCACATTTATCTTTAGCTTTCTTCTATCACATACTCTCCCAAACTCTGCCACCAGCTTCTTCAATCCCTCCTCTGACCCTGCCACATTGTAGAAAAAATATATATTTTCTTCTTCATAAGTTGTTGTTATGTAAATTTTTCACAGAATGTGGTGGTCTTATTGAAGCAAGTGAAGGCATAATTCAATCTCCTGGATACCCATTTGGATATTCTCATAGACGAAGATGTGATTGGCATATCAGGGGACCACCAGGAAGAAAAATAACTATACAGTTTTTGGATGTTGACATAAGAAATTCTTCATATACAAGAGGAAACTATTCAGTACACTACTGTATGGAATGGATAAGTGTAAGTATCCCTTCAGCTAACTCCAGGGAAATCAGTATATTAGTATTAATAAATTTTTATATATAACTTGATCAATTGCCCTGGTTCTATCTTCCAGGAGGACCATCCAGCAAACTTGGCACATTGATTAGTTTAACCTATACCTCAGTTGGTGAAGAGATTTTTTATTGTTTATATATTAATTGTCTTTATTTCAGCTGTATTATTTTTATCATCTTAGTAGGGTTACCCTCTTACCATTTTAAAATTTGACTAAGATACCCTGTCCTTTTCCAAGAGTTGAAACCTTGACACGATTAATAGGCTACAAGAGTCATCTTTATAAGAGAGGAAGAGTTTAAATTATTTGAGATGAAATGCCTGAGAAGTATGGTAGGGGTTACTAGGCTGGATAGAGTAAGAAATGAGGAGGTGAGGAGGAGAGTGGGGATGGAAAGGGAGTTGGGAGATAGGGTTGATGAAAGAGTGTTGGGATGGAGTGGACACATGGACAATCATGCGTCACAAACTTAACGTGTTTCTATTCAAGGTTAATAGATGTAATACAAGAAAGAGATTGATGGGCTGATTGTGCATTTCTATACCTGAAAAAAGCTTTTGATAAGGTGCCACATAAGAAGTTGCTTACGAAATTAGAAACTGAAGGAGGAATACAGGATAGACTACTGAAGTGGATGGAAGACTTCTTGCATGAAAGAAAAATGAGAGTGGTGATAAGAGACAAACACTCTAATTGGGATGAAGTGATAAGTGGTGTTCCACAAGGAACAGTTTTGGCCCCAATAATGTTTGCTATATAAATGATATGGATGAAGGAATTGAAAGTTATATGAGCTTCTTTGCGAATGATGCAAAATTGTTAAAAAAGTGAACACTGAAGAAGATTGTGAGTCGCTACAGAGTGATCTCAATTAAATATGGGAATGGAGTAGGAAGTGGGAGATGGAATTCAATATCAAGAAGTGTAGTACAGTATAAGCTCTTTTAACCGGCATGAGAAGGAATATTAGAAATACATTTATTGCCTTTATTCATAGAGCACTGTATTTTTCGGACCATAAGGCGCTTCGTACCATAAGGCGCACCCGTAATTTGCTATTCCCTGTCCTTACATAAGGCGCACCTGGTCTCGTCATAGGATAATCATTCATATGTGAGTGCATTCAGAACAACATTTTCGTTGTTGAATGAGAAAAATCGGTTGGGATTTAGCAAAATTACAAAAATGGATGATATATATTTTTATTTTGGTCAGTGAAATCAGACCACCTCCATGGACGGTCTGCCCTGCCAATACTCCTAAAAAACAACAAACACGTTACGGTAATTGTGGAGAATAAAACCAACATTAGCAGTTTTATTCCCGGAATTCTCTATTCACTTAAAAACACAAGATTACAAATGAAGGTAAATTTTTAGTTTCGACCATGGGCGCAATATAGCAATAAAAAATTAATTATTAATTTTGTAAATTATAATATATCAATGTAATATGCAATTTTGTGAGCGGAAATAAAAAACAAAAAATGTGCTGAAACAGATTTCGTAAGTAACAAAGTTGTGTCGGACGAATGCCGACATCGAAGATATGAAAGGGTGATAAATTCGTCTAACCTAACCTAACCTGTGTTTGATAAATCATTACCTGCAAATTAAATGTCATCCAGCTCGTCCTCGTTGTTGTCATCGTGAGAGACGTTGGCGTCCCGATCCTATGCTTCCGACTTCGTTCATTAGCATATTTGCTTGTAGCAAGGTATTTTTTATTTTCATTTCCGCCCACAAAATTGCATATTACGTTAATACATTTTAATTTACAAAATTAATAATTAATTTTATATTGCTATATTGCGCCCATGATCGAAACTAAAAAAATACCCAAATGACTACAGTCTGAGTGGAGTGAGACTATACCAATGCAAAATGGCTGTCTGTATTGTGGACGCTATCATGTCATAGCCATGATAGCGTGAATGAATGCTGTGGCATGGACTCGAAAACTGTCGAAGTTTTCACAATTTTCTTGTCAAGATACATGCATCTTGGTTATAAATTGGTTGTAACTTTTGCAAGGCCTATCATGCACTGTCACCGTCGGCAGGCTAGCTACGAAACGTGTCAAAATAGTTCATCATTATCTGAGGCATTTTTTTGCACTGAACCCACACATAAGGCGCACCACCCGATTTTGGCCGATTTTAAGGATTTTTCCCACGCCTTATGGTCCGAAAAATACGGTACTTAAATAAAATTCATTCAATGGCTTCACTTTTGTTGTTTATTTATTTACCAGTATATTCATATTTATCTTTATTAATTTTCATGAAATCACGTATGTCTCTTTGTTTAGAATGTTTGTCTCTCTGCATTAAAAATTCATTTTGAAGACAGTGAAGAGACATCACGTGAGTCCCCACGTAGGTGCACTGCTCCGCAAACTTGATAAATGTTGCCAATCCTTTAGCGGCATCCTTCCACGTTACTCTTGGCTCTGGGTCATCTTCCTCTTCACTATCAGCCTCTGTTTCCTTACCATGCTTCTCCTCAATCACTGCCTGAATGATTTCGTCGTCAGTTAGTGTGGGGGTGATAGCTTCGTCATTGTCGACCTCCATCCACTCCTGAAGATCTTCAACAGTGACGCTAAGCTTAGCACTACCACACATATCCTTCAACTCAGCCATCACTGCAGTGAGTTCCTGGAAGTGCGCTCCTTTGTTTGCTGTCGGTATGTGTTTGTGTGTTGAGAGAGTTGCTGATAGACAGTTGCACGCCATCAGGCGTCTTATTGCAGTGGGCACTGGGCCTGATGGAGCGGCAGGATTTGTGGGAGATGGCGGCAAAGATGCGCGCTACCTCTGGCGGCGGCGGCGGGAGTGGCGCGGGAATTTTAAATTTTATTTTTTCGAATTTTTACATTTTTATACAAAATTATTTCCTCATGAATAATATGCTGGTTATAAGAAGGAGCCAGATACGAGAATAACGGATAAAAGAGGTTTTACTGTATAATGGAATTTGGAAGAAGCAAAAAAAGAGTTGTGGGATCCTATAAATTGGGAGAAGAAGAAATAAAAAAAGTAGAAAAGAAGGACCTGGGAGTCATTATTATGATATGTCACCTGAGAAACATATAAACAAGATTTTTGGAGAAACTTATGATTTAATAAGAACAATCAAAGTGGCTTTTACATACCTGGATGAAGAAATGGTGAAGAAAATACTAGTTACCTTGATAAGACCCAAGATTGGAATATGCAGCGACGATGTGGTCACCAAGTACAAAAGAATGTATAACAAAACTTGAAAGAATACAAAGAGCAATTACAAAAGTAGCACCAACACTCTCAGAACTATCATATGAAGAGAGACTAACAAAACTTGAACCACAGACATTAGAACAAAGAAGAGAGAGAGGAGACTTGATAACTATTTATAGAATCATGAAAGGCATAGAAACTATTGATAGAGAGGATCTAATAAAATGGGATAGTAGAGATACAAGAGGACACAGAAAGAAAATCAAGAAAGACAATTATAGAAGGGACCTGGAAAAGAACAGCTTTCCCCACAGAGTAATAGACATCTGGAACAAGTTGGACGAAAAAGTAGTGTGTTCAAAAACAATTCATGAATTTAAAAACAGTTTAGATAAAATGAGATATGAAGATGGGACACCACGAGCATTGCTTCCTTTCCCCTAAAATACAAATAGGTAAATACCAAAAGAAATAAGATATCAAATAAAAATTTAGACGTCAGGAAATCACATGGACCAGATGGAATTGCAAATTGGATACTGAAAGAATGTATAGATGAACTGACAGACAAGCTTTACAAGATAATAGACTTCTCACTTAAAGAAGGAAAAGTACCACAAGATTGGAAAGATGCAAACATAGTACCAATATATAAAGGAGGAAATAGGGAAGATCCTACAAACTTCAGACCAGTATCCCTTACAAGCACAGTAGCAAAAATATGTGAAAATTCAACAGAAATAAATGGACCAAACACTTGGAAGAAAATTAAATAGTAAAGCCTAAACAATTTGGCTTTAGAAGTGGAAGATCGTGTACCGCAAGCCTAATTTGCTTTTACTCAAGATTAATTGAGATAATACAAGAAAGAGATGGCTGGGCATATTGCGCCTTCTTGGATTTACAGAAGGCATTCAATAAGGTACCACGTAAAAAAATTAATAAGAAAAATTTAAATAAAAGGAGGAATACAAGGTAAGCTGCTGGAATGGATGAAGGATTTCGTAATTGGAAGAAAAATGAGAATGGTACTTAGAGACAAAAATTCAAACTGGCGTCCCACAAGGATCTGTATTGGCTCCTTTAATGTTTGCCATATATATAAATGATATGGATGAGAGAGTAAATTGTTACATGAACTTCTTTGCTGATGATGCCAAATTACTCGAGAGTAAAAACAGAAGAAGATTGTAGATCACTACAAGAAGACCTAGACAAAATATGGGAATGGAGTCAGAAATATGAGATGAACTTCAACATAAAGAAATGTAGCATAATAGAATTTGGAAAAAGCAGAAATATAGTATCGGGTCAATATAGAATTGGAAACAAAGAAGTCAAAAAAGTCAATTCAGAAAGGGACCTGGGAGTAATCATCTCAAGCGACTTGACACCTGATAAACATGTTAATAGATTATTTGGAGAGACTTTTAACTTACTAAGATCAATGAAAGTGGCTTTTGAATACATAGATGAGGAGATGGCTAAAAAATAGGGGTTACACTGATAAGATCTTAACTAGAATATGCCACAACATTGTGGGCACCTAGCACAAAGAAGAACATAAGAAAATTAGAAAGAATCCAAAGAGCTGCAACAAAAATGGCACCTACACTGTCAAATCTGACATACAAACAAAGATTGGAGAGATTATATCTGTCAACGTTGGAACAGAGAAGAGAGAGGGGTGATTTGTTTACCATTTTCAGAATTAAGAAAGGGATGGAAATTCTCGATAGAGATGACTTATTAAAGTGGGACAGAAGAGAAACAAGAGGACACAAAAGGAAACTAAAGGACACTTATAGAAGAGACTTGAAAAAGAATAGCTTTCCACATAGAGTGATTGATGTCTGGAACAGACTGAAAGGAGAAATAGTAAATCCCAAAATTATACACGATTTTAAGAACAAACTGGATGTGGAAAGATACGAAAATGGGTCACTATGAGCATAGCTCTCATCCCGTGAAATACAACTAGGTAAATACTCACTACCCTTCCTTTTATTTCCTCTCATTCTTCTTGTTCCACACACTGCACATCTTGTGACTCCCTCCATGAACCATCCTCATTCCTCCTTCACACCCTCCCACTCCTCTTGCAGCTTCTTGTACTCCTTTTCTTTCTCATTTAAGCAGTTTACTTTAACCAGTTCCCTACTTTCTATCCTTTTCATCTTTCTCCATCTATCCTCCACTTTTAACTTAACTTCCACCAAAAAATTATTTGATATTCCCTCCTCTCTCTCCCTTTAGAACATGTATGTCCAAAACTCTTCCTACTCTTCTGGTTATCACTATGTAGTCTATTAAAGTCCTATATACCACCCCCTCCCATGTGTACCTATGCTTGACTTTCTTCCTAAACACTGTGTTTGCTATTATCAACTCTCTAGACACATCTCCACCATCAACTTTCCACTACGATTTTTTCCTGGAACTCCACACTTCCCAACCACTCCATCTATTGGTTCATTTCCTACCCTAGCATTAAGATCTCCCAATACCACTACATTGATATTTCTCTCTAAACCCTCTATGCATTCATTTATATCCAAAAAACCTCCCTTTCCTCTACACTCTTCTCACTACCAGGCCCATATGCATTTACAAATACCCACATTTCCCTTATCAGTTTCACCTTCATCCACATTAACCTTAAAGAAACCTCTTTCCACTCCATACATTAACCTATCCCTTCACTTACTAGTATAGCCTCCCCTTGTCTCCCTCATCCTCTCTTCACTCCTGAGATCCTCCCAACTACACTCCCAAACTCAAACTCGGCCTTCCCTTTCAACTTAGTTTCACTCAATGCCAACACATCCATCTTTCTTCTCACAAACATACTGCCTATCTCTTCCCTTTTACCCTCATCTGTACCACATCCATGCACATTAAAAGACCAAAACCTTAAGGTTCTGGTTGAAAAACTCTTCCTAGACCCTATTATGCATTTTTTTTTTTTTTTTTTTTTATATATGTCCCCTTTTGTGGTTACAGAGAGTAGAATGCCTACTCCTATCCCTGTCCCATTTTTGTTGCCTTTTACGACTTAAGTGGGAAGATTTGTTGGCAGTATTCTTTTCCCCTTCCACAGGATTCATTGAAAAAAGGAAATGAACATTCAGAGAAGTGCTACAGGACAGTATTAAGAGTGGAGGGACAGCATAACAGAGGGACAGTCACAGTATAATAAAGTAGCATCATTCCTTTATGAATAGCGATTTCTTCCATCATAGACAAAATAATATGTGGCTCTTTCAAGTTTTGTTATACATTTTTTGTACTTGGTGACCACATTGTTGCTGCATATTCCAATCTTGGTCTTATCCAAGTGATTAGTATTTTCTTCACCATTTCTTCATCCAGGTATATAAATGCCACTTTGATTGTTCTTATGAAATCATAAGTTTCTCCAAAAATCTTGTTTATATGTTTCTCAGGTGACATATTATTCATAATAATGACTCCCAGGTCCTTCTCATTTTCTACATTTTTTTAATCCCTTCTCCCAATTTATATGATCCTGCTATTCTTTTTTTTACTTCTTCCAAATTCCATTATACTACACTTAGTATTGAACTCCTCCCACTTCCTACTCCATTCCCATACTTTATTGAGATCACTCTGTAGTGACTCACAATCTTCTTCAGTGTTCACTTTTTTCAACAGTTTTGCATCATCTGCAAAGAAACTCATATAACTTTCAATTCCTTCATCCATATCATTAATATATATATAGCAAACATTATTGGGGCCAGCACTGTTCCTTGTGGAACACCACTTATCACTTCATCCCAATTAGAGTGTTTGTTTCTTATTACCACTCACATTTTTCTTTCTTGCAAAAAGTCTTCCATCCATTTAAGCAGTTTGCCCTGTATTCCTCCTTCAGTTTCTAATTTCTTAAGCAAATTCTAATGTGGTACTTTGTCAGAAGCTTTTCTTAGGTCAAGAAATGCACAATCAGCCCATCCATCTCTCTCTTGTATTATATCTATTAGCCTTGAATAGAAGCATATTAAATTGGTGACGCATGATCGTTCTTGTCCAACTCCAAATTGTCTTGGATTTAGCACTTTTTAATGCCCTACCCATCTACTTTTGATAATTCTTTGACAAATTTTTGCTATCATGCTTGTTAGAGAAACCGGTCTATAGTTTGTAGGGTCTTCTTTGTTTCCCCCTTTATATATAGGTACCATATTTACTCTTTTCCAATGTTTTGGAACTTTTTCTTTCAATAAACTGTTTATAAGGCTATGTATTTTGTCAGTTAGTTCATTCCTGCATTCTCTCAAAATCCAGTTTGCTATTTCATCTGGTCCATGCAATTTTCTGACATCAAGATTACTCAAGTGTTTCATCATGTCCTACACTGTTGGGTGGTAGTGGACCTTTTAATTTTGTCTCTACAGTTCCCATTATGTCCAGTTCTTTTTCCTTCAGATAGTCGTTCAGTTCATTCAATCCTGTTATTAATCCATCTATATTTGTGTAAGACACTCTTAATTTTCTGTTACTTCCATTGTATTTTCTGTTTCCCTTTTGTTTTTCTCTCTTATGACCCATTTCCTCACTTTCATATTCACTACTCTCCAAAAGAATTCCTCTTTTTCTGACTCTGATCTCATCTCATTTTTTTTCTTTGGCTTCTTGTCTTTTTGTCTTCTCATCCTCTCTTTTCTCTTTATTCATTTCTCTTTTTATCCATACTTTTTTATGTTGTTTACTGTGTGCTAGTTTCCCTGTTTTTTGTTAAGATATTCTCTGCTGTCATTTGTGACCTGAATTTAACCTTAATTGGTCTGGTCTTATCCGTACTGAATTTCCCAAGCCTATACATCTCTTCAATTTGTTTCCCGATTTCAGATTCATCTTCCTGAACTAATTCTAATAAACTGTTTACTTTTTCTTTTTCCTCTTTGATTCTTGTGGTTCTATTTAGATTATACTTCTCTTCCATTCCTAATATAATTATACATTTCCTTTTATCTGCTAAGTCTCTTACTATATTCTCCTTCTGTCTCATCACTTTAATAACTGTCTTCAGTTTGTTCTTTCATCTGCTGTTTTACTATATCATTAAATGCAATTTTGTTGTTTTCTTGGATTATTTCCCCAACCCTGTGCTTCTTTTGCTATGGCCTCTTTATTGTCTTTATTATTCCTCTTTAATTCCTCATCCTCATATTTTACATCTTTTAACTATCTTTTTAATACTTCTATTTCTTTAGTTAGTTTTTGGTTCACCTTCTCTAATTCTTCCAATTTTTCAACTCTCTGCGTGATCTGCGTGAGTTCACTGCACCTATCCTCCTAACGTTTGACAATTTTCTCAATTTTTTCTTCTAGGCTTGCTTATCGGGGAGGGTTGGCTTCCCCCCCTCCCCTCATTAAATCCTTGGAAATTGTTATCTTCACCTTCCATTGTGCTGCTCTTATCTATAGTTCTAATCTTTACATTTTTGTTAATCCCTTCGTCACTAAATTCTTGTGGCCCACGTTTTTTTACATGACGTCTACCTGCCTGGACCAAGTCCTCCCTGTCCTCATTTCCTTCCATTTCCCTCAGTAATCCCTCTCCTTTTTCATCACCTTCCCACTACACCACGAGCTTTCCCCTTCCCTATAAATACAACACTGGTACTTTCTTGTCATTGTGATCCTCAAAATTCTTGGATAACTCCGGAGTCCGAACTTTGCTGCCACTTTGACCGACATGTGTTTGTGTGTGTGTGTATACCTATATGCATACACACATTCATTGTCAGAGAGGAAGGAAGTCTAGCAAATGAGCTCTAACTTAGCACTTTGTCACATGGATCAAGGAAACAGCTTGTTTTCAGAATGAGAGGACTATGTAATGGAGTGACCGGAAAGGTGTAAAATCCAGTTTGGAAAAATATAGTATAGCACAAAATGGAGGAAAGAAAAAAATAAGACAAAAGAATTAATGAACCAACGAAGAGAGGATTGGATATGAGTAGAGTGGAATCGCCACTGGGTGTGATACCAAAGAGAATGTGTCTAAGCAACACTCCAAAGACTACTCAAAGGTGGGAAAACAATGTTTTTTCGGGTTTTCAAAGGGAAAGGGGAGCAATAGGAAAAGTTATGGATACAGAAAGAGAAACTAGGTTTAGCAGTGTACTAAGGAATCAAGACATCAATGACTTGATGGAGGAATTAATAGATCTAATAATAGATTATAGAGCCTTGCACAAAGAAATGTCAAATTTATGTAAAACTAACGAGGAAATAATGAGAGAGTTGAATGACCTAAAAAGTTAACTTAATATGATTAAGAGAGAGAATGAAAGAAAGAAAAAATGAGGATAGAAACAAAAACGAAGAAATGAAGAAAGAGGTCAAAGAGCAAATACAGTGACCGAAAAAGTGGGAGAATCAATTAGAAATGGATCTCCCTGAAATAAAAAATCAATGGAAACAGGAACATGAAAATCAAAAAATCACTTTTAAAGAAATAGTACAACAGCAGATAGAGGAAAATGCAAAAGAAACAGTAATTAAAGTAATCAAAGAAAAGGGAAACTGGATGAGAGAGACAGTGAATAAAAAGAAATGCATTGTGGTTTGTGGTATCAAAGAAAAACATAGTGCATACAAATACCAAAGAAAAAAGAGAAAGAAAATGCAAAGGAAATACTGAAAGTGGTTCAGGCCGAAGGTCAAGAAATCGACAAGGTCCATAGAATGGGCACATACTCTAGAGGAAAACACTATAGGCCATTGACAATCAAACTAAGGACACAAATGGTAGCGGAAGAGATACTATCGAAAGAGGCAAAGCTAGCTAACAGTGAAAATTACAAAAATGCATAGATAAAAAAGGAAATGAGGGATGAGGAAATAGAGAAAGATAAGGCACTAAGAAATGAAGCTAAGGGAAAAAATTAGGGAAGAACAGAGGCTGAAAAAAAAAAAAAAAAAAATTTAAGAGTACTGGATCTGAGGCTGAGAAAATGGTACATCAGAAAAAAGGAAACGTAAACCAAAAAAGAGAAGAAAAGAAAAAAATAGAAATGGCATACAGAAACATGGACTGTATGATTTCTGGAATAAATGAACTAAATGACTATTTGTTACCAGACATAATGGGTATAGTGGAGACAAAAATGAAAGGTCCTATATCATCAAGTATGGTGGGACAAGGTCTATACAAACATTGGGTGAAAAATAGAATGGATAAACAGGGGGGAGGAGTCATACTATTGACTAGAAAGGGCTTAAATATGACAAAGATAACAGAAGGAAAAGAAAATGATTATGCTTAAAGTTGTAAATAGTAATATGAAAAGTAGAAAATTTATAGTAGTATACATGCCCCCCAAAACACAGGCTTAGTCTGGTAGTGATCATTCAAAATTAGAAGACACAATGTATTATTTGAGTTACTGATAGATGGAGGAAACATAGTAATTATGGGTGACTTTAATGCAAAGGAAATAAATTGGGATGAAATGACAGTAAAAGATAGATAGGAACTCTGGGGCAACACTCTACTGGATATGACCATTGATTATACATTGACTCAATGGGTCAAGGAAAATACCAGATATAGAAACAATGAAGAACCATTGAGACTAGACTTAATATTCACATCTGAGCCTGAAATCATGGACAAAATGAATTACAAGACACCAATTGGGAAGAGTGACCACATACAAATAGAGTTCAAACTAAAAGAACAAAGTGATGTGAGAAGAAATGTGAAACATAAAGAAGAAGGATTAATGTACAACAAAAGAGAGTTTGTAAAACTTAGAAAAAATTTCCAAAGTTACACTGATAAGACCAAAATTGGAGTATACTGCAACACTATGGAAACCTAGTTAAAAAAAAATAAACTAGAAAGAATTCAAAAAGCAACGACAAAGGTGGCACTAACACTCTCCAATTTGACATACGAACAATGATTGGATAAACTAAATTTACCAACCCTGGAACAAAGAAGAGAAAGAGGTGATTTGCTAACCATTTACAGAATTATGAAAGGGATGGAAGTTCTTGATAGAGATGACTTACTAAAGTGGGACAAAAAAAACAAAAAACAAGAGGACACGAGAAGAAACTTAAGAAGGACAGTTACAGAAGAGATATGAAAAAAAAAAGATTAGCTTCCCACACAGAGTGATAGATATCTGGAACAAACTGAATGAGGAAACAGTGAGTGCTAAAACTATACTTCATTTTAAGAACAAACTGGATGTGGAAAGATACAAAAGCGGGTCTCTATGAGCATAGCTCTCTTCCCATAAAAGACATACATACATATACCAAGGCTTTTTCCCCCTTACTAGGGAGGTAGCCAAAAAGGAAAAGGCATAAAATCATTCCGACCCATTCCATCCCTGAAAACACTCCACACCCCTCCACCCTCCCTCCCATCTTAGCACCTCCTAGATGACGGGTCATCCCTGCACCCTGTCCACTGCCCTGGGTCAGAAGCAGTGTCGCAAGACGCAGCACATCTACAGCAAAGCCATTTCATCAAATCGGCGACCCCCCCTCTCCGTCCCCCCATATAAAGGAGAGGACGGGGAGAAATCCCTTCGGGCTGCGTCAAAATTTTGCTCACACACACTACCTCATCCCCCATTCCATTCCACCTCATGCATCACAACATCATCCATATACAACCATTCTCCATTCACCCGTCTTCTGTCCTCTCCCATCCTTCCTCAACAGACATTCCCCTCTTCCCCAAAGCCCCCTTCACCCCATCCATCCATCTCATCCTAGGTAAATACAACTAGGTAAGTACATATGTATGTATGTATATATATGAATTTATATATACTATACACATGCACCAAAAAGTCTCTTTCCCCTGATAGAGGAAGTAGCTAGGCAAGGCATGCACCCACCCTCCACCCATCCACACCCATTTGTTTCCCTCTCAGCTCAGTGTGGATGAAGGTCCATTCCTAACCACTACCCACTGCCTGGGTTGGAAGCAACACATCCCCATCATGGCCTAACAACTGAAGCTGCTTTACTTCCTTCTACTTCATTTACATGGCAACCTTCCCTCCTTACCCCCTCATGAGTAAATAGAGAAGACAAGGTGAAATACCATCAAGTCATTCTCTACTCACACCCATCCCCTCATTTCTTCCCCTCCTCAACAGACATTCCCCTCCTCAACAGACATTCCCCTTTTATCCAAGCCACCCTTCACTTCATCCTTCCATCCTATTTTTGGTCCACCTCCAAGTTCACTCCATCTACCTCTGCCATCTTGAATCTTTTTGCTCATCTCCACTCACTCCACATGCCCAAACCATCCCAGCATTTTCTGGTCAGCCCTATCTGTCAGCTTACCCCTCCACCTCTTTGTTTACAAAAAGTACTTTTATCGTTGCTAGAAATCATCACACATAACATAAACCTTCAAAGTACTTTTAAGACAAAACCTTTTAAAGTCAACCTCTTCAGTATGGGCCAAAATCTTGCGGGCAGCATTAGCTGCCAGACGTACGATGTGTCGTAATAATACTCGCATCATAAAATATAGTCACCGCTTATATCGATCGTTCTCTCTTTCACCGGTGAATTTTGATAACCATAGAAAATGTGATGAAGACAGTTTAGAGAGTATGTCATTACGCAGGGGCAACTAAAATAAATATAATCAAGACGCTGATATGGCAGCCTCGCGTATCCACGTGCTCCTCATGCCGCCTACGTATGCGGCACCATATGGAAGGGGTTAAAGTTGCCAGGTTTCAGTTCTGATATCAATCTCAAAGACTCTCCGTAGAATGTCAGCCAAGGCAAGCCTCAACCCCACACCATGGTGCCCAGCCACAAGAGTAACCTTGTAGCAAGGTCATGCCTTAAAGAATCCGTTTTCTGTAATGTACACACACCATTAATTTCCTGTATAAATTAATTGTCACCCTTTGAAATTAGTAGTTATGTAAATATATCTTGAGTAACAGTTTTGTTTCTCATATCAATATGTATTTACCTAGTTGTATGTTACGGGACTGGAGCTATGCACATGTTGACCCGTTTTTGTATCTCTCTACATCTAGTTTGCTTTTGAATTCGTGTATATTTCTGGCATTAACTGTTTCACTGTTCAATTTGTTCCAGATATCAATAACCCTCTGTGGGAAACTGTTCTTTTTCAGGTCTCTTCTGTAACTGTCTTTCTTTAGTTTCTTTGCGTGTCCTCTTGTTTCTCTTTTGTCCCATTTTAATATTTCATCTCTATCAAGAACTTCCATTCCTTTCATAATTCTAAAGATGGTCAACAAATCGCCTCTCTCCCTTTTCTGCTCTAGTGTTATCAGTTGTAATTTCTCCAATCTTTGTTCATATGTCAAATTTGATAGTGTAGGTGCCATCTTTGTAGCCACTCTCTGGATTCTTTCTAATTTCTTTGTGTTTTTCTTTGTGCTTGGTGCCCATGATGATATAGCATATTCTAGTTTTGGTCTTATCAATCCAACAATTAATTTCTTAACCACCTCTTCATCCATGTAGTCGAAGGCCACTTTCATAGATCTTAACAGATTGTAAGTCTCTCTAAATATCTTGTTTACATGTTTGTCAGGTGTCAATTCACCTGAGATGATTACTCCTAGGTCCCTCTCTTGAGTTAACTTTTTTGACTTCTTTATCTCCAATCATATAGTTTCCTAAGACTCTATTTTTGCCTTTTCCGAACTCCATTATGCTACATTTCTTGATGTTGAAATTAATTTTGTATTTCTGATTCCATTCCCATATTCTGTGTGAGTCATCTTGTAACAATCTGCAATCTTCTTCTTTCACTCTCTTGAGCAATTTAGCATCATCGGCAAAGAAGTTCATGTAACAATTCACTCATTCGTCCATATCATTTATGAATATGGCAAACATTAAGGGAACCAAAACAGAGCCTTGGGGGACGCCACTTTTTACATCTTCCCATTTCGAGTTTTTATCCCTAAGAGCCACTCTCATCTTCCTTCCATTTAAAAAGTCCTTCAAGCCTTTTGCAAATCCAGGAAGGCGCGGTCTGCCCAACCATCTCTTGTATTATTTCAATCAGTCTCGAGCATATTAGGTTTGTGGTGCACGATCTTCCACTTCTAAAACCAAATTGTTTGGGATTTATTATATTGTTCTCCTCCAAATGTTTGATCCATCTGCTTCTAATGATCTTTTCGCATATTTTAGCTACTGTATTTGTGAGGGACACCGGTCTAAAGTTTGTAGGATCTTCTCTGTTTCCTCCTTTGTGTATTGGCACTATGTTTGCATTTTTCCAATCTTGTGGTACTTTTCCCTCTTTTAATGAGAAATCTATTATCTTGTGTATTTTATCTGTCAGTTCATCGATGCACTCTTTTAAAATCCAATTTGCAATTTCATCCAGTCCGTGCGACTTTCTGACATCTCTTATCTCCTACTAAATGTGGGTAAAAGTAAGGTGATGAGATGTACAAGGGGTGAAAGGGGCAGTAGACTGGAAGTGAACATTAAGGGAGAGCGACTGGAGGAAGTGGATAGTTTTAGATACTTGGGTGCAAGTGTAGCAGGAAAAGGTGGAGTGAAGGTGGAGGTAGAATGTAGATTGAGAGAAGCGAGTAAATGCCTTGGTGGATTGAAGAGTGTAATGAGGAATAGACATTTGGGAATGGATGCGAAGAGGAGACTGTATGAAGGAGTGATTGTGCCAACAGCACTGTATGGGGCAGAAACGTGGAACATAAGAGAAGAAGAGAGAAGGAGTTTGAATGTGTTTGAGATGAGGTGTCTGAGAAGTATGGTGGGGGTTACTAGGCTGGATAGAGTGAGAAATGAGGAGGTGAGGAGAAGAACGGGGGTGAAAAAGGAGCTGGGAGATAGGGTTGATGAAAGAATATTAGGATGGTTTGGACACATGGAAAGAATGAGTGAAGAAAGACTAGTAAAAGAGGTATGGAAGGCAGATGTGGAGGGAGTGAACATGAGGGGACGTCCTAGGATGAGATGGATGGATGGGGTGAAGGGGGCTTTGGGGAAGAGGGGAATGTCTGTTGAGGAAGGAAGGGAGAGAACGGAAGACAGAGGTGAGTGGAGAATGGTTGTATATGGATGATGTTGTGATTGCATGAGGAGGAATGGGCGGGGTAGTATGTGTGAGTAAATTTTGACGCAGCCCGAAGGGTTTTCTCCCCGTCCTCTCCTTATATGCAAGGGGGGACGGAGAGGGGGGGTCGCCGATTAAATGAAGCGGCCTTGCTGTGAATGTGCTGTGTCTTGCGACACTGCTTCTGACCCAGGGCGGTGGGCAAGGTGCAGGGATGACCCGTCATCCAGGAGGTGCTCAGATGAGAGGGAGGGTGGGAGGGGTGTGGAGTGTATTTAGGGATGAAATGGATGGGAGTGTTTTTATGCCTTTCCCTTTTTGGCTACCTCCCTTGAAAGGTGGAAAAAGCCTTGGTATATGTATGTATGTATGTATCTCCTTCTATGTTATTATTTCCTTCATTATGAGTGAACTTTCTAACTGATCATTCTCCCAGGGTTAAGAGTTCTTGATTGTAAATACAGATTTGAAATGTCTGATCATAACATCTGCCATCTCTGTATCATCTCTGCATTCATTGTCTCCTTCATGTAGTTTTACTATGTCATGCTTGTCCTTTGTTTTATCATTTACATTTCTGTAAAAAAGTTTCAGTTGATCCTTACATTTGTCTATAATATCCCTTTCATATTCCTTCCTGCGTATGTTTATGTATTTGTTTCCAAGTACTTTATATGTTTGCCATTTGGATGTTTTTCTATTTTTCTTCTATTTTTCCAGGCTTTATCTCTTATAGCTTTAGCCTCACTACATCTTTTGTTGAACCAACATTTTATATATTTCTCATTATGCTTCTTTATTGGTACATATTTGTTTACTCCCTCATTGTACTTCTCTTTAAACATGTTCCACTTGTCTTCCGTCTTTGTATCGTCATTAGTGAACCCATCCCAATTTACGTCTAGGAAAAATTTCCTTAGTTTTTCAAAGTCTGTTTTGTTGTACATAGATCTTCCTTCTCTATGTTTATCATTTCTGTCTATATTATAATGGTCTTTTAATTGAAAGTCTATTAGTATGTGGTCACTTTTTCCAATAGGTGTTTTGTACTCCATTTTGTTTATAATTTCCGGTTCAGATGTTAATATTAGGTCTAGTTTTGATGGTTCTTCATTATTTCTGTTTCTATTGTTTTCCTTAACCCATTGTGTTAGTGTGTAGTCGATAGTCATATCCAGTATGGTGTTGCTCCAAAGTTCCTCTCCTCCTTTGACTGTCATTTCTTCCCAAATTATTTCTTTTGCGTTAAAATTGCCCATGATTACTGAGTTTCCACCTTCTTATAGCAACTCATTAAGCACCTCCATTGTTTCTTCCAATAAGTTGGAATGATCACCATCTGACCATGCATGGGTCTTTGATGGTACTTACACTACATGTATTTATGTATGAGTATTTGCACTAATATTCTATATAGTAACAATTGTAGTTTGTAAACTGATTTGTGCATAGTACTCCTAAATGTGACATATGCCCTTCTTATGTATAGCCATCAAGACAGCGGCTTGAGTAGCCTACAGTTGCATTGTATTTCAAATAAACAAGTCCAAAGAGAATTGGAGTTAGTTTCATATCCCTCTCTTATGGACAATTTCTTCACCATTGTGGTGGTAACATACCACTACAACCTGCTCAGTAAACAGCTTAAGCTCACAGGCCCAGGCAGGGCTCAATCTGCTTACCTTGTGAATATGAGGCCAGCACTACCACTATACTAGCCAGGAGGCTAGTTTTATGAATACATTTTATTGTACTAATAGTATTTAGGAGTGAAATTTTGACCATGAAAGTGATTTTAACTGCTAAAACTATTCATGGATATAGTACAAAGTACCTTCCCCATTGAGCCACACCCCAGATGAGTGAAGTGTGTGGTTTGTATCTGAACAGATTGGTGGTGATGGGTAACTCCCATTGCTTATTGTGCATTCTTGGGGTCACTCTTTTCCTGTCTCTGCTGCAGATTTACTTGGGCAGGTGCATGTCAACAAATAATTTGTTTGTGGCCATAACTGACAGTGAATTCTTGAATGCCATGTTATTAACTGGCTGTCCTACATATATATGTAACTTGATGTGTAATAGCATATACCACTATATTGGTATGTAATTTGAACAACTAGTGTTGAATATTTGACTAATTAATAGAGGCTTTCTTTGTCTTTGCAGTTCCGTAATGGTAATCCAGATAAAAGCACCTACGTACCTTCAAGAGGAATTTGTAATCCTGAGGTAAGTGACCCAATTTGTTCTATTCTGTGTACCAAGGGCTTTCTCCTCTTTACAAGAGAGGCAGTCAAGTCAAGGCATGTTTCACTCCATCTTTACCATGCATAAAAAATCTGAGGACATTTTTATCCTGACTGTTTACACTAATTTGTAAAAATGCTTTAACTCTATCAGTGCTAACTACATATGGCCAACACCTAAACCAGACCAATATCTCAGCCAAATTTGGATTAAGAGATTGCCCTGTAACCATACAATCATTTAGAGATTCCATTGGGTCCCTTAGCAGATGCGTCAAACACTGGACATACCTTAGTAGTACAACTACTCAATTTTACAACAGGTCTGTGGGGCAAATTGTAAATGGGTTTAGGTTGCAACATCTCTGAGGGAACCTCCTCAGTAATTCCCATAGACTAATACTCATCAAAAACCTTATTATATTCAGCCTTAAATTCTTCATCTTTATCTAATCTAATTAGAAGCCTATTTAATCTCTTAAGGGTTTGATTTTTATTACTCGTTAATGTATTTTCAACATCGATATTCTTCCAAGACAGTTGAACTTCATACCTGCCATTCACAAATTCTATTATATCCCTGAACTCCCTAACTACATTATCTTTGGTATATACATACATACATATACCAACACCTTTTTTCTCCCTCACATGGGAGGTAGCCAAAAAGAAAAGGCATAGAAAACCACTCCCACCCATTTCATTCCATACATACTCCACTCCCCTCCACCCTCTTCCCTCCCTCTCATCTTGGCACCTCCTGGATGACAGGTCATCCCTGTGTCCTGTCCACTGCCCTGAGCCAGAAGCAGTGTCGCAAGACACAGCACATCCACAGCAAGGCCGCTTCATTAATTCAGCGACTCCCCCTCTCTGTCCCCTCATGCAGAAAAGGAGAAGACGGGGAGAAATCCCTTCAGGCTGCGTCAATTTATTTCTCATACATACTCCCTCTCCCCCCATCCCCCACCCCCTCATGCATCACAGCATCATCCATACACAACTATTCTCCATACACCTCTATCTTCTGTCCTATCCCGTCCTTCCTCAACAGACATTCCTCTCTTGTAATGCCCTTTTTACCCCATCCATCCATCTCATCCTAGGACGCCCCCTCATGTTCACTCCTTCCACCTCTGCCTTCCACACCTCTTTTACTAATCTTTCTTTACTCATTCTTTCCATGTGTCCAAACCATCCTAATACTCTTTCATCAACCCTAACTCCCAACCCCTGTTCTCCTCTTCACCTCCTCATTTCTCATTCTATCTAGCTTAGTAACCCCTGTCATAGTTCTCTGACACCTCATCTCAAATACATTCAAACTCCTCTCTTCATCTCTTATGTTTCATGTTTCTGCCCAGTACAGTGCAGTCAGCACAATCACTCCTTCATATAACCTCCTCTTAGTATCCATTCCCAAATGTCTATTTCTCATTACACTTTTCAATCCACCAAGGCATTTACTCGCTTCCCTCAATTTACATTCTACCTCCACCCCCTTTCCTCCCTTTCCTGCCACATTTGCACCCAAGTATCTAAAACTATCCACTTCCTCCAGTCTCTCTCCCTTAATACTCACTTCCAGCCTGCTGCCACTTTCTCCCCTTGTACATCTCATCACCTTACTTTTGCCCATATTTATCTTCAGCTTCCTTTCACACACAATCTCAAACTCTGTCATTAACTTCCTCAATCCCCCCCTCTGATCCTGTTACAAGAGCAGTGTCATCAGCAAAGAATAACTGGCTTATTTCCCACTTTTCTCCATTTCCTTTAACCAGCTCTAACCCCTAACCTACTACTCGTGCATTCACCTTTTCCACCACCCCATCCATGTATAGATTAAGCAGCCAAGACGACATAACACATCCCTGACAAAGTCCCACCTTTACCTCAAACCATTCACTCTCTCCATTTCTAATACTAACACAAGCTCTACTACTCTCATAAAAACTCTTGAGTGCTCTTAACAGCTTTCCTACTGTCCCATATATTTGCTATACCTCCCACAGTGCTTTCCTGTCTACCCTGTCATAAGCCTTTTCCAAATCCTTAAAAGTCCAAAAAACATCCTTACCTTTTCCTATAGCTTTCTCACATATCTGTCTTACCACAAAAATCTGATCTACACAACCCCTACCTGTCCTAAACCCACACTGTTCCTCACCAATTACTCCCTCTGTTCCTCTCCTAATCCTCTCAATCAGAACCCTCCCATAAGCCTTCCCAACTACACTTAACAAATTGATCCCTCTGAAACTACTACACTCACACTTGTCCCCTTTTCCCTAGTACAGTGGAACTATACAGGCACTCCCCCAGTCCTCCAATACTCTACCCTCTCTTAAACAACCATTAAATAACCTCACCAGTCAGTCCACCATATCCTTATATTCTTTACTAGAAAATGCCAATTGTTTCTAAATCCCAAAAGTTGATACATCAGAATCAGATACCTCAAATATACATAAAATCTGGGAGGAGGAAGACATAAAGGCTGAATTAGAAGACATACTTGAAACATCAGAATTATCATAACATTTACCAATATTTCCAGACAAAATCCACCCAAACACAGATTCCATGGCAACAGTAGTTTTTATTTGTATGGAATCCTTAGGAGTCATAAGGCTCCAATAGTAGTCTAGACCAATGAGAATATCTATTTCAAAGGGAGAATCATCATTAAATTCATCTGCTAAATCTACATGACAAAAAGCATCTAAAACATAGGCTGGAACTACTGGTCTTACTGGTGGGTTACATATTTTGGGAATGCCAGCAGCATAAATAGGAATAGGTTCCCCTTTATCATACAACACCTGTAATTTGTATACATTACTTTGTATGTCCTTACCAGAGGTATGACCACCAAAACTACTATAAGGGACTTCAGTTCTAGTAACCTAATCGGGTTTACATTTCTCAACACAGTTATACAGTAAGTGACATATGTCAAAGAGTAATTTGGCCTGGAAAATATCTTTCTTATTCAAGATCACCTTTGCAGTTTGTAATACAGTTTTACTACTATAATGGCCTGACAACATAGCAACTGTAGAGGAACAATTTGAATTATCATTTACTACATTTACTTGAGGGGCTACATTTAACTTCACACCACCCATTGTTATATTATGATTACCTTGACATTTGTCATATTTGACTTTGCATTTAAAAAAAAAATGTCCTTGATTTAAACATCTTAAACAAATATTTAATTCTTTTATCTTTTCAAATTTCTGTTGACCATCTAATGCTAAAAACTTGTGACACTTTTCAAATTTATGATTAGTCTTATTACAAAAGACATGACTAAGACTATCTGTTGTTGAAATGGAATGTAAAGCAGAGGCTGTAAATAGATCTGACTTTCCCTCGCTATCAACTCTTTTTCTCCACATTCCTTGCAATAGACTTAGGAACAGAACTACTGGTATGGGTCTTGTATATTTCATTTCTATCAAGAATTTCTGTTTCCTTTTTCAACCACTTTGATAAGCACTCAAGGTCACTTTCATGGCCAACACATTCTCTTGACCAACTTAGTCTGAAATCAGTTGGGAGCCTAGAAACAATTATGGGAGTCAAGAGAACTTCACACTGCTTGCCTGTTACCTTCAAAGCTTCCAGGCTTCTAATATGTTTTATGACCTCATCTTAGAGTATCCACAACTGAGCAGTGAAGTTCCTACCATGTTCGACTGGTACCTGCAGAAAACGAAGAGCCTGGACATGTGCATGAATGATACGCTCAGTCTTTCCAGAACGTTTCTTTAGAAGATTAACAACTGTCTTGTAGCTAGCACTGGTGTGTGGCACTCCTTGCACCACATTTTGAGCAGGACCTTCTAATAGTGACAAGAAACATGTCTACTTGCTAATTACCAGCAAATCTGTGTCATCTGTATGTGATGAAAACTGGTCCCAGAAACTCTGCCTCGGGGTAATTTCACCATTAAATTTTGGTAGTTCTAACTTGGGAAGTTTTACATGAACTAAAGATGTGTTGATACTTGCAAAATCGATGCAATCCTTATCTGGTACTGACATTTCCTGTAGTTGGTCAGCACACCGTCTTCTTGTTGTCCTAGCCCTCTGCCTTGCTGCATCTGCCTGATCAAGGTAATCTTCTAATAGGTTAGGATCGAGTTCTAATTCTACCTGACCTTGAATTTCTTCTAGCTTAGACAACCTTTTATCAAACTCCTCTAATGCTTCTACTAGCTCACTAGAGGTAGCAGGTGGATCTCTTACTAGTAAAACGTCTATCTTAGTAGCCCTAGTCAACCACCCTTCTGCGGCTTTCTTAGCCTTCTGAAGTTGCTCCATCTTATCTATTTCAGTGGATGACACTTGCTAAAATGTTACTAGAAATGTATTACCAGCTCCTAATTCCCAGGTCTGTGCACCTTGTGCTCTGCTTGTGAGCAGTTCTTATTTCAATAATATAATTTTTAAACCTTGACCCGTTTTTGATTCGTTTCCCGTTTCGGTCGCGCACACTACGAAAAGCGGGACACCCCCGCTATAGGTGCTCCGTCAAGAAGAACACGGAATTGGCGAAGCTCCTACAACAGACCGAGCTGATCGTCTGGGACGAAGTCGTAATGGCGAACAAGAACATGCTGACTGCTGTGGATATCACTCTTAGAGACATCATGGACAACGACGAATTCATGGGGGGCAAAGTGTTTGTGTGCGCAGGAGACTTTCGTCAGATCTTGCCGGTGATAAGAAACGGAGGGAAGGAGCAGGAACTAGCCCACTGCATCAAATCGAGCTACATGTGGGAAGGGCTCGCGAAGATGCAGCTTACGGAGAACGTCCGTCTCAAAAAGGACGACGTCAAGAACAGCAAGTTCGCGAAGCAGCTGTTGACGATCGGGTCTCGCGAAAGCGGCGAGATCTACTTCGGAAGGGGTTTCGGTGTGCGAGCGACTTCGAGAGAGGAGTTGGTCTACAAAGTTTACGACGACTTCGGAGCGAACCACTTGAACCTTTCCTACGTCGACTCTGTGAACAAGATGATCTACGATCTCAACCAGGAAAAGGAGGTCGTGTACTACAGCGCGGACACGCCGTTGGATCAGGAAACGGATATCCAGGTTTCAGTGTTCAACTCCATGACCAGCCCGTCTGTGCCGTTGCACGATCTGAGGCTGAAGATCGGCTGTATCGTGATGGTGATGAGGAACATCTGTCCTCCTATGATATGCAACGGAACACGTGTGATGGTCACTAACCTCAAGAAACACATTGTGGTGGGGAAAATCTTAGGGGGTGCTTATCGGGGTGAACAGGTATTGATCCCGCGAATTGCTCTGGAGTCGCAGGACACTCCCGTGCCCTTCAGGCGAAAGCAGTTCCCGATAAAGTTGAGTTACGCTATGACGATCAACAAGAGCCAGGGACAGACTTTTGATCGCTGTGGGTTACTGCTGGATTCTGTACATTGCTTCGCGCACGGTCAACTGTATGTAGCCTGTTCTAGAGTAACGAACTGGGACTCTTTGGTGTACTATACGGGCTGGCGAAGGGCTGGAAAAAGTGTTGCCCCCCGGCCTGCTGTTAACGTGGTGTACAGAGAGTTGTTCGAGGATTATTTAGAGGGAGAAGAGGAGGAAAAGGGGCCCACAAAAGCGTCTTTAGTTGCGGCTACCCGCATTCCCGAGGAAGTGGACGAGTCCGACAGGACAAACAACATCCCGGAAGACATACACAAAATCTCAGAGGAGGAATGGCGGAATATGTTAGCGCCCGACTGTTCTCGAAAATAGAAAAGCTGGAGGAAAAGCTGAAGAAGGAGATCGAGGCTGTGATGGTGGCTTTAAACCGCTCTAGCGATGACGAAAGTAGCTCCGATGGCTTCCCGAAGAGAAGCCGTGAATCCGAAGAAGACAAAGAAGAGGGGCACTCTTCAGGGGGTTATGTTACTTCTCCGCCTTTTCCTAAGAAGGTTAAAACAGGGGCGAAGCGCAAAAGCCCCCTGCGGAGCAGGGCCGGCGAAGCCGGTGGGCTTGTAAAAAAAAAAAAAAAAACACCAACAAAAAACCAAAAAAAAAAAAAACAACTCGTCCTGCTTTCCCTTTTGAATTTGTGTATTTCTTAATAACAGCAATACATTCTTATAAAAGTTCTACAACAGTCATCTCCAACATACAGGTATTTAACAAATTGAATTTTCCTTGAGTATGACAAATCATGAATATCTTATATCTTAATCTATTAATAGTACACCAATAATAAATGTAATAAATGTACAACATTACAACTGAAATAGTTTTGGAACATCTTCATTCCTGCTTCTAAACTAATGAAACTTGCAATGACTTCAGAGCTCAAGTAAAGGGTTTAACTAAAATAAATTCAGGCAACCCCTTGTCCATACAATCTTTAACAAATATGTTGTTTGTGCTTTATTCATTATATTTGAGAATTAACAAGATGTATTTAGTAAAAGGTGATGTAATCTTATATTTCATTTATCATTTCAGATTCTACTGACATAATTTACACTTTCAAGCTATAAGACTTAGGAAATCATCCTAACTAAATTATGTTATTCATACAATGCATAATAAAATAGAGATATGCTATAGAATGAGAACCTGATGTGTTGGAAAAAAAATGGATAATATATTTGAAATCAGCATCTCAGAATGAGCTTAACATCAAAAGCTATGTCAATAAAAAATGTGTTGATCAGTGTTATTTTCATATTTGTGGTTAAAGCCACACACTCATCACAGGGGTGTTATGGGACACTGTATTATTGGTGTAGATTTGTTAATCTAGAGCAGGGATTCCAAAAGTGTCTTTTCATAACATTTGCAGTTATTCCTCCAGTATGAGTGAAGTGGTGGTCTAATTATTTTATATTTTTATTTGCAGGGTAATTTTACTTACTCCTCCAGTATGAATGAGATGATGCTCTCCTTTGTAACCTACAGAGAAGGGAATCATCGAGGGTTTAAAGCACGATTCACCACAGATCAGCCTCAAGGTAAGTTATAAAAAGAAAGGGTGAACTTTTTTTAAACTTGTATTTGAAGAGACCACACTGATTGCATTCATCTAATTTTAATTAATCAACCAATCTGTTGCCCATGCTCTCTCTTGTAGGAGACTGGCCCCCAGGAAATTGGCTAGTTTAGCCCATGAGTCATTCAGTGAAGAGATTTTATGGAAGGAGTGAGTAGAGTCCAGTGTAGTTAATAAGGTACTCTGTTTATTGTATAGAAAAAGAGATGTCCCATTGGGATCCCACTTCTTTGTCTCCATTGATCAAATTTTACAAAGTTGTATTATACAGGAAGAGAGCTATGCTCGTAGTGACCTGTCTTTGTATCTTTCAGCATCTAGTTTGTTCTTAAATTCTTGTATAATTTTTGCACACAATGTTGCCTCATCCAATTTGTTCCAGATATCTACCACTCTGTGTGGGAAACTATTCTTTTTTCAGATCTCTTCTATAACTGTCCATTTTAAGTTTCTTTTCATGTCCTCTTGTTTTTTTCTTATCCCACTTTAGTAAATCATCTCTGTCAAGGACTTCCATCCCTTTCATAATTCTGTAAATGGGCAGTAGATCTCCTCTTTCTCTTCTTTGTTTCAGAGTTGTTAGTTTGAGTTTGAACAATCTTTGTTCATATGGCAATTTAAAGAGTATTAGCACCATCTTGTCATTGCTCTTTGTATTCTTTCTAATTTTTTATATTCTTTTTTGTACTGGGTGTCCATAGTGTTGCAGCATACTCCAATCTTGGTCTTATCAGTGTGAATAATATTTTATTTATCATTTCCTCATCCAAGTAGTCAAAGACCACTTTCATTGATCTTAGTAAATTGAAGGTTTCTCTGACTATTTTGTTGATCATATCTTTGGTGATAATTACTCCTACGTCCCTTTCCAAGCTAACTTTTTTAACTTCCTTTGTATCAATTTTATATTACCTTGATATTCTATTTTTACTTTTTCCAAACTCCATTATACTACATTTCTTGATGTTAAAGCTCACTTCCCATTTTTGACTCCATTACCCAGATTTTATCCAGGTCTTTCTGTAGTAATTCACAGTCTTCCTCTGTACTTATTTTTTTTAGTATTCAGTTCAGCAGTCAACAGAGAACTATTTATGTTTCATCAGCGGCCACATGTCAATGTTGTTCAAAAACTAAAATTTTGCTCAAAATGGGTAGTTACAGCTCAAATTTTTCATTTGAAAACTGATTTGTTCAAGTTCAAAGATGTTCAAGAACTGAGGTTTGACTGTATGTATACATACATATATACATATACAGTGTCCACAAAAAGTACAGAGCGCTCCCCATTGAAATCATGGCTAAAAAGCTCTCTGAACTTTTTGTGGTTCCTTCCACTGTCAGGCATCTTGTCATTATTATTTCACATCTGGCAACTCAGCCAGCTTGTGTTTTTCTGCCTCAGTGCTCTTCGTGCTCTTATGGAGAGGGGCTGTATTATTTTTTGTCAGTACACTTAGAGGTCTTTCTAGGCCTTCCAGGGACAGGTTTTCAAGGTGGTACGATGTTGGGTGGGAGGCCATAAGCTGTAGCGACCAGACGTCGAATGGTGCTCTCACCTCGCCCTGTATGTCTCGAAATCTCTGTCGTTGACACATTTTCAGTCTTTCAGGCCAAAATACAAGCTTTTTCCTGACCACTAAGGTTAGTAAGAGCCATCAGGATATATGTCTTCTAAAACTGGAGTGCCATAAAGTAAAACAATGAAAATAGGGGGTATGAGGCTGGAGCAAAAAATAACACAACCCTCTCCACAAGAGCTCGAAGAACCCTGAGGCGGGAAAATGCAAGCTGGCTGAGCTGCCAGAGAGCTGGCTGAGTTGCCAGATGTAAACTGATAATGACAAGATGTCTGACAGCGGTGGGGAATGCAAAAGTTTAGAGAGCTTTTTTAAGCCTTGATTTCAGTGGGGAGTACTCTATACTTTTTGTGAATACTGAATATATATGTATATATATATATATATATATATATATATGTATGTATATATATATATATATCTATATGTATGTATATATATATATATATATATATATATATATATATATTATATATATATATGTATGTATATATATATATATATATATATATATATATAATATATATACACATACCAAGGCTTTTTCCCCCTTACAAAAAAGGAAAAGGCATAAAATCATTTCCACCCATTCCATCCCTGAATACACTCCACACCCCTCCATCCTCCCTCTTATCTTAGCACCTCCAGGATGACGGGTCATCCCTGCACCTTGTCCACTGCCCTGGATCAGAAGCAGTGTCGCAAGACACAGCACATCCACAGCAAGGCCGCTTCATTAAATCAGCGACCCCCCCTCTCCGCCCCCCCATGCATAAAAGGAGAAGACGGGAGAAATCCCTTCGGGCTGCGTCAAAATTTGCTCACACATACTATCTCACCCCCCATCCACCTCATGCAATCACATCATCATCCAATCCAAAGAGCAGCTACAAAAATGGCACCTGCACTTGCAAACCTATCATACGAAGAGAGATTGGCTAAACTGGAGTTACCGACACTGGAGCAAAGAAGAGAGAGAGGTGACCTATTGACCATCTACAGAATCATGAAAGGCACAGAGGTACTCGATAGTGAGAACTTACTTAACTGGGACAAAAGAAACACAAGAGGACATGGAAAGAAAATAAAAAAACATAGCTATAGAAGAGAACTGAAGAAAAACAGTTTTCCTCATAGAGTTTTGGACACTTGGAACAAACTGGACAATGAAATAGTATGCGCAAAAAACATTCATGAGTTTTAAAATCTAACTAGACACTGAAAGATACATAGGCGGGACAACTAGAGCTTAGCTACCGTTCCCGCAAATTACAACTAGGTAAATACAACTAGGTAAATACAACCATTCTCCATTCACCCTTGTCTTCTGTCCACTCTCGTCCTTCCTCAACAGACATTCCCCTCTTCCCCAAAGCCCCCTTCACTCCATCCATCCACCTCATCCTAGGACGTCCCCTCATGTTCACCCCCTCCACATCTGCCTTCCATACCTCTTTTACTAGTCTTTCTTCACTCATTCTTTCCATGTGTCCAAACCATCCTAATATTCTTTCATCAACCCTCTCTCCCAGCTCCTTTTCCACCCCTGTTCTCCTCCTCACCTTCTCATTTCTCACTCTATCTAGCCTAGTAACCCCCATCATACTTCTCAGACACCTCATCTCAAACACATTCAAACTCCTTCTCTCTTCTTCTCTTATGTTACATGTTTCTGCCCCATAGTGCTGTTGGCACAATCACTCCTTCATACAGTCTCCTCTTCGCATCCATTCCCAAATGTCTATTCCTCATTACACTCTTTAATCCACCAAGGCATTTACTCGCTTCTCTCAATCTACATTCTACCTCCACCTTCACTCCACCTTTTCCTGCCACATTATATATACATATATATATATATGTATATATGTAGTTGGGAAGGCTTGTGGGAGGGTCTTGATTGGGAGGATTAGGAGAGGAGCAGGGGGAGTAATTGGTGAGGAACAGTGTGGATTTAGGATGGGTGGGGGTTGTGTGGATCAAATCTTTGTGGTGGGACAGATATGTGAGAAAGCTATAGAGGGGGGAAGGATGTTTTTTGGGCTTTTATGGATCTGGAAAAGGCTTGCGATGGAGTGGACAGGGGGGCACTGTGGGAGGTTATGCAGATATGTGGGATAGGAGGAAAGCTTCTAGGAGCTGTCAGGGGCTTTTATGAGAGTAGTAGAGCTTGTGTCAGGATTGGAAATGGAGAGAGTGAGTGGTTCGAGGTGGGGGTGGGACTTCGTCAGGGATGCATTGTCGCCCTGGCTGTTCAATTTATACAACCACTCCTCGTTTAACGACGACAATCGGGACCAGCGCACCATCGTTAACCGAATTGGTTGTTAAGCGAAAGTGTATACATGTACTGTATGTACAATGTCCAGCAATACATGTATCTTTATTTTCGTGTATTTTCCCTCTTTTATACAGTACATTAAAGCTTTATTTACGGTGGTTAGGTTCCTGAAATTACCGTATATGACCAAATCCGCGTATGCTGACATTCCATATTGAATACCGGGGTATTTTTTTAGTTTCGACCATGGGCGCAATATAGCAATAGAAAATTAATTATTAATTTTGTAAATTAAAATGCATCAACGTAATATGCAATTTTGTGGGCGGAAATGAAAGTAAAAAATACCATGCTACAAGAAAATATGCTAATGAACGAAGTCGGTAGCATAGGATCAGGACGCCATCTTGTCGTCTGCCAACGTCTCTCACGACGACGACAACGAGGACGAGCCGGATGACATTTAATTTGCAGGTAATGATTTATCAAACACAGGTCAGGTTAGATTAGTTTAGGTTAGACGAATTCATCATCCTTTTATTTCTTCGACATCAGCATCTATCATAACAAACATGGTGTACCATTCGCCTGACATGACTTCGTTACTTATGAAATTTGTTTTAGCACCTTTTTTTTTATTTCCGCTCACAAAATTGCGCCCATGGTTGAAACTAGAAATTTACCACTACCGGTATATACTGTATCCCAGGTAGTTTTAGCAGCTTGCAGGATGGTAATGTAGACCTAAGCTTCAGAACACTTTACCTCACAGCTAATATCCACCGTACAAGTTCAATTATAACATCATACAAATTTGCCTCAGCCAACTTAATTATCGTACACGACGTCGTAACTTCGGGAGATTTACGTTAAACGAAACGTCGTAACTCCGCGTCATCGCTAACCGAGTAGGTCGTTAAACGAGGAGTACCTGTACATGGATGGGGTAGTGCGAGAGGTGAATGCAAGGGTAGTGGGTCAGGGATTGGAGATGGTTAAAGAAAATGGAGAAAAGTGGGAGGTGAGCCAGCTGTTGTTTGCTGACGACACTGCACTTGTGGCAGGATCGGAGGAGGGACTGAGGAAGTTGGTGAGAGTTTGGGAAAGTATGTGATAGAAGAAAGCTAAAGATAAATGTGGGTAAAAGTAAGGTGATGAGATGTACAAGGGGTGAAAGTGGCAGTAGACTGGAAGTGAGCATTAAGGGAGAGCGACTGGAGGAAGTGGATACTTTTAGATCCTTGGGTGCAAATGTGGCAGGAAAAGGTGAAGGTGGAGGTAGAATGTAGATTGAGAGAAGCAAGTAAATGCCTTGGTGAATTGAAGAGTGTAATGAGGAATAGACATTTGGGAATGGATGCTAAGAAGAGACTGTATGAAGGAGTGATTGTGCCAACAGCACTGTATGGGGCAGAAGCATGGAACATAAGAGAGGAAGAGAGAAGGAGTTTGAATGTGTTTGAGATGAGATGTCTGAGAAGTATGATGGGGGTTACTAGGCTAGATAGAATGAGAAATGAGGAGGTGAGGAGAAGAACGGGGGTGGAAAAGGAGTTGGGAGATTGGGTTGATGAAAGAGTATTAGGATGGTTTGGATACATGGAAAGAATGAGTGAAGAAAGACTAGTAAAAGAGGTATGGAAGGCAGATTTGGAAGGAGTGAACATGAGGGGACGTCCTAGGATGAGGTGGATGGATGGGGTGAAGGGGGCTTTGGGGAAGAGGGGAATGTCTGTTGAGGAAGGACGGGAGAGGACAGAAGACAGGAGTGAATGGAGAATGGTTGTATATGGATGATGATGTGATGCATGAGGTGGAATGAGCGGGGGGATGGGGGGTGAGGTAGTATGTGTGAGCAAAATTTGACACAGCCCGAAGGGATTTCTCCCCGTCTTCTCTTTTTATGCATGGGGGGACGGAGAAATGGGGTCGCCGATTTACTGAAGCGGCCTTGCTGTGGATGTGCTGTGTCTTGCGACACTGGTTCTGACCCAGGGCAGTGGACAAGGTGCAGGGATGACCCGTCATCAATGAGGTGCTTAGATAAGAGGGAAGGTGGAGGGGTGTGGAGTATATTCAGGGATGGAATGGGTGGAAATGATTTTATGCCTTTTCCTTTTTGGCTACCTCCCTTGTAAGGGGGAAAAAGCCTTGGTATATGTATGCATGTATGTATATATGTATATATATATATATACATGTATGTATGTATATATATATATGTGTATATATATATATATATATATATATATGTATTTATCTAGTATTATACAGGAAGGGAGCTATGCTCGTGGTAACCCATTTTTTTTATCTTTCAGCATCAAGTTTTTTCTTAAAATCTTGAACAGTGTTTGCATACACTGTTTCTTTATCTGAATTATTCCAGGTATCCAGTACTCTATGTGGGAAGCTATTTTTTCAGATCTCTTCTATAGCTATCCTTTTTGAGTTTCTTTTCGTGTCTTGTTTTTCCATTGTCCCATTTTAATAAATCATTCCTACCTAGGATTTCCATTCCTTTCAGGATTCTATAAATAGTCAGCAGATCTCCTCTTTGTCTTCTTTGTTCCAGAGTTGGTAATTCCAATTTAGACATTCTTTGTTCATATGTTAATTTGGAGAGAGTTGGTACCAACTTTGTCATTGCTCTTTGTATTCTTTCTAATTTCCTTATATTCTTTTTAGCACTGGGTTTGGACACATGGAAAGAATGAGTGAAGAAAGACTAGTAAAAGAGGTATGGAAGGCAGATGTGGAGGGAGTGAACATGAGGGGACGTCCTAGGATGAGGTGGATGGATGGGGTGAAGGGGGCTTTGGGGAAGAGGGGAATGTCTGTTGAGGAAGGAAGGGAGAGGACGGAAGACAGAGGTGAGTGGAGAATGGTTGTATATGGATGATGATGTGATTGCATGAGGAGGAATGGGCGGGGGGGTGGGGGGTGGGGTAGTATGTGTGAGTAAATTTTGACGCAGCCCGAAGGGATTTCTCCCCGTCCTCTCCTTATATGCAAGGGGGGACGGAGAGGGGGGGTCGCCGATTAAATGAAGCGGCCTTGCTGTGGATGTGCTGTGTCTTGCGACACTGCTTCTGACCCAGGGCGGTGGGCAGGGTGCAGGGTGCAGGGATGACCCGTCATCCAGGAGGTGCTCAGATGAGAGGGAGGGTGGGAGGGGTGTGGAGTGTATTTAGGGATGAAATTGGTGGGAGTGTTTTTATGCCTTTCCCTTTTTGGCTACCTCCCTTGGAAGGGGGAAAAAGCCTTGGTATATGTATGTAGCACTGGGTTTCCATAGTGTTGGTCTTATTAGTGTAACTATTATTTTTTTAATCATTTCTTCATCTAATTAGTCAAATACCACCTTCATTGGCCTTAATAGGTTGAAGGTTTCTATTTTATTGATATGTTTGTCCAGTGTCATGTCTTTGCTGATTATTATTCCAAGGTCTCTTTCCGAGTTCACTTTTTTGACTTCTTCACCAATTTTATAATTTCTTGATATTCTATTTTTACTTTTTCCTAATTTTGACTTCTTTGCCAATTTTATAATTTCTTGATATTCTATTTTTACTTTTTCCTAACTCCATTATACTAAACTTCTTGATATTGAAGTTCACTTCCCACTTTTGAGTCCATTTCCAGATTTTGTCTAGGTCTAACTGTAATTATTCACAATCCTCCTCTGCTCTTACTCTCTTTAGTATTTTTGCGTCATCTGCGAAGAAATTCATATAACACTCTACTCCTTCATCCATGTCATTTATATATATGGCAGACATGATTGGAGCCAGTACCGAACCTTGTGGGACACCACTAATTATTTCTTCCTAATATTTGCATATGTGTGTATATATACACATAATTATTACAAAAAAGCAAAATGATATGGTTATGTGGACCAAGTAGAAACTAACTTCTGAGAACACCCAAGTTTGCTTAAACAAATTCACATTTGCTACTTACATGACCTTCAGCCCACACATGAAAGATCTGTACAAAATAGGAAACTAGATATTTTACTACAGGAAGTAACTTGAATATATTGTTTTATTGTTACAGATTGTGGTGGACAATTAGAAGCTACATCAGGTACATTAGTATCACCTGGATTCGTAGATGGAAATTACAACCACAGTTTATACTGTTTGTGGACAGTTCAAAATCCCAACCCATCCAATTCATCATTTGTTGTCTCATTCCCATACTTGCATCTTGAGGATTATTGCTTTGACTGGATTGACATTGAGGGTGGTAAGTATCATATTATGGTTTTCATGTTACAGTAAATACAGGGAATCCCCTGTACATGAAAATTAGAAGGTACAAAAAAGAAAAAGTGAGGACAACTAATATAAAAAACATGTGCTCCAGTGGTGCAAAAAGAAATATGAAAAATTATAAAAATACTATACAGAATCACAAGCAACTGCAGTACAAGTCTCACTTCTGTGTATGAATTGTCAATATACAAAAGTGTTTAAAGTGTATCTTTTATATATAGGGGATTTCCTGTACTAGTATTTATACATAGATCTCCTTATATGTTTCTTCTCAGCTTGATTGTATGTTGGATATAATGCATGGTTACTTTTGTTGTGAGTATACTGGTAGTACATAAAGAAATGCTTGGAATTAATTTTTGTCATGGAATTAGCAACAGCTACAGACCATAGTAATTGGGATTTTTCTTCAACAAAGGGATGGGAAAACAAGAACAAGAGGCCA
Organism: Oratosquilla oratoria; assembly: GCF_046742065.1. NCBI lineage: Eukaryota > Metazoa > Arthropoda > Malacostraca > Stomatopoda > Squillidae > Oratosquilla > Oratosquilla oratoria. The sequence goes on from NW_027467574.1 coordinate 62,125, forward strand.
AACAAAAAGACACTGAAAGAACTAATGCCACAGCATACATGCAAATTGTAAATTGGATATTAAAAGAATGTATAGATGAACTAGTGGACAAAATACACATGATAATTTCTCACTCTAAGAAGGAAAAGTACCACAAGATTGAAAAAAAATACAAATATTGTACCAATATACAAAGGAGGGGACAAGGAAAATCCAACAAACTATAGACTGGTCTCCCTTACAAGTACAATGGGAAAAATATGCGAAAAAGTTATCAAAAGTAAATGGATTAAACATTTGGAAGAGAATGATATACTAAATCTAAAATAATTTGGATTAGACATGGAAGATCATTTGCCACAAACTTGATTTGCTTTTACTCAAGGCTAATAGAAATAATACAAGAAAGGGACAGATGGGCATTTGATAAAGTACCCTCACAAAAAGCTACTAAGAAAAATTTAAATAATAGGTGGAGTACAAGGAAAATTATTTTAATGGATGGAAGATTTCTTGAATGGGCAAAAAATGAGGGTAATACTTAGAGACAAGAACTCGACCTGGGAAGAATTGATAAGTGGAGTCCCACAAGGTTCTGTATTGGCTCTGATAATGCTTGCCATATACAGTAAGTCCTTGATATATGGTACATATGCCTTCCTGAAAACCTTACCGCAAATTGAAATTACCATATACTGAACGCGGGAAGAGACTGATTGTTGTGGTGACCGCACAGTGTGGTGGCACTACATTACGGTGTAAACACAACACGAGCGGATACCGTATCTGTGAATTTTCCTTGCTGTAAATAGAATCGAGTCTAGTAATTACCAAATACCATAACTGAATTTACCAGGTAAAGAATTACTGTATAAGGACTCACTGTATATAAATGACATGGATGAAGGTGTGGAATGTTATATGAACTTCTTTGCAGATAATGGAAAACAACTAAAGATAGTAAGTAGAAAGGACGATTGTAAACCATTACAAAAAGACCTGGATGAAGTCTGGGAATGGAGTCAAGTGTGAAGTTAACCTCAACTTCAAGAAATATAGCATAATAGAATTTGGAAAAAGTAAAAATAGAATATTGGGACAAATATAAAATTGATACAAAGGAAGTTAAAAAAGTTAACTCAGAAAGGGACCTAGGAGTAATTATCAGCAATGACATGGAACCAGACAAACATATCAGCAAAATAGTTGGAGAAGCCTTCAATTTACTAAGATCAATGAAAGTGGCCTTTGACTACTTGGATGAAGAATTGGTAAAGAAAATATTAGTTACATTGATAAGACCAAGATTGGAGTATGCTGCAACTCTATGGACACCCAGTACTATAAAGAATATAAAGAAATTAGAAAGAATTCAAAGAGCATTGCCAAAGATGGCACCAACACTCTCCAAACTGACGTACAAACATTGTCCAAACTTGAACTACCAACCCTGGAACAAAGAAGACAAAGAGGAGATCTACTGACCATCTACAGAATTATGAAAGGGATGGAAGCCCTAGATAAAGATGATTTACTAAAGTGAGATAAAAGAAAAACAAGAGGACATGAAAAGAAAGTAAAAAGGATAGTTATAGAAGAGATCTTAAAAAGGATAGTTTCCCACAGAGTGGTGGATATCTAGAATAAATTAGATAAGGAAACAGTGAGTGCAAAAACTATACAAGAATTTAAGAACAAACTTGATACTGAAAGATACTAAGACAGGGTCACTATGAGTATAGCTCACTTCCTGTAAGATACAACTAGGTAAAATACTTAATCTTCTCAATACCATAAAAGCAAGTGAAGTAAGGACAAAATTAAATAAGCATAAGCTCAGTGAATTGTTGAAGGTACAAGTAGGTTATTTGGTCAACAGAAAGATAGAGTAAACTTTTAAGGAGACCATGGTGTAGCAGAGAATGAAAAAAGTCAGACTAGAAGAAGGAATAGTGAATGTTATTGATAAAATGTAATCTCTTGTCAGAGATGTAGTTGATAAGAGATGTATCATAATTTTTGGCTGGTAGGAAGACCAAATAATTTCATAGAAGATATGCCAGGAACATGAGATGCAAAATGCTAGAAAAATTATGGTTTGGACACATGAAAAAAATGAGTAAAGAAGGACTAGCAAAAAGAGAATTGAAGGTAAAGGTGGATGAAGTAAACTTGAGGAGAGGACAGAGAGCGAGGAGATTAGATAGGTGAAGGGAAAGGACAAGAGATAGGTGCAAGTTAAGAGTGATCGTATTTGGATGAAAAATTGATGCAGCCCAAAGGGAGCTCTTGTCTGACTAGTAAATTTTTAAGTGGATAAGGGGATGAAGGTTTCCTTGTAATGAAGTTGTGGGAGTAAACCAGCTTCAGCTGTTAAGTCATGCTCTGGAAGTGCTGTTTCTTACTGCATTACCTCTGAACTGAGCAGTTGGGGGGGCAGGGATGACTTCATCCACAAGGAGCTAAGATAAGAAGGTTAGCAAATGGGTTTGAATGGGTGTAGGATGGATGAAGGATAGGTATATGCTTTTATTCAGCCACCATCCTTAAAAAGAGAAAAAGGCTTTTTGGTATATGTCTATATGTTGTTTTAAAGCTAGATGTCCCAGTGTAGTTCTTGTTTGTTATGGAAAGTATTTTTCTGTAGTGATGATGATAGGAGAATTTGGTGCTGGAAAATGAAAGGTACACAGTTCTACAAGACCCCTCAACCCTACTTGCTCATGTTATTGCATCACACCAGCACAACCAACTGAACATAAAACACCAACAACATACTTCTGAAACATGTATAACAATCTATATCTTCATAAAAACACATTCACACCCAAGTCACAAAACAGTCTCTTCAAGACCAACCGCCAACTCCCTATTTTATCAAACTCCCTAAAACATCAACCACACTGAAAATTACCTCCCAAGAGAAGGAAGAACTATATTATCATGCTTATGTTCAGATCATAACCCAGCACTAAGGCAGTACCAGCATAGAATAGGCCTGGTTACAGAAACAATCTGCCCCAAATCACCATCAGACAGAGGGCACTCAACACCTCATCTTACATTGCCCCACACTAACTATACCCTACACAATAACACAACATTTCATCCTTGAGTTACATGTGGGCCATTGCAGAGGCTATCACAGGTTACCTAGGAGCATTGGGTCTACTCTGAGAGAGACCTGGGACAATGGATTGATTGATTGCACCCCTGTCTCTCCCTCATAAACTGGTGGTCAACTCAAAGCACACACCTTTTTCATATATAAACACATACAAAAAGACCCTCTTATACTGGTAAAGGTCAATTCAAAGCACACATCCACATTGTACACTCTGAAACCCATTTAATGCCCCCTACCATCTCAGCTTTGCCTGGTAGGATTATTCTTCTTTCTGCTTCTCATTCAACTCACTTTTTTCAGCATCTTTGGTTCCCTCTCTTCTCTTCTTTTTCAACTTTATATCTACGTTCAATCTCCTTTCCACCAGATGAAGATTAGACATTCTACTGCCCTTTACCCTGAACATCTATCCAGAACTCTTCCAGTTCTCCAATGGACACCAGGAGTGCAGTGGTATCAAAGATTGCCAGTGTGCTGCCCCGGCACCTTTACAAGTGGGTGGTGGCTGGTGGGGTGGGGAAAGGGAGAGAGGATTAGGGGATGATGGCTAGGGAGTTCTGGTTGGTGGCAGCAGGAAAATATTAGTATTGCATCACTAATAAATTAATAATATTACAATATATAAATATATATATATATATATATACATACATATACCAAAGGCTTTTTCCCCCTACATGGGTGGTAGCCAAAAAAAAAAAAGGTATAGAAACCAATCCCACCCATTCCATTTCATATATATTCCACTCCCATCATTCTCCCTCCCTCTTATCTTGGCACCTCCTGGATGACGGGTCATCCCTGCATCCTGTCCACCGCCCTGGGTCAGAAGCAGTGTCACAAGACACAGCACATCCACAGGAAAGCCGCTTCATAAATTCGGCGACCCTCTCTCCATCCCCCCATGCAGAAAAAGAGAAGACAGGGAGAAATCCCCTCGGGCTGCCTCAAATTTTTTCTCATACAGTTATCCCTCCCATATTTGGTTCGCCATTATTCGGAACTCGCCACTATCCGGATGCCCTGTAACTACCAGAGTTCCCTCCAGTATCTGAATGGTGACCGGGATCTGGCGAACATATCTGGAGTGATTCAAACACCCCACACATCACTACAGCCTGCACGTCCCACCCCCTTCCCCCCCCATGCCCTATCCCCTGCCCACGGATGATTGAAGAAATGCTGATCAGAAAGCACAGCAAGTGGCCGATTGGGCAGACCAAGCTGGACACCTTCTTCACGGTAACAACATCATCATCTCGTGAGGACACACCACGCCCAAGGCCATTGACTCGTCGCGACTCGTCATCACCACCACCACCAAAATCAACTTGTGAGGACTCACCATACCCAGGGCCATCGACTGATCACGAGTCGTCATTACTACCACCATCGACTCATCACGAGTCGTCATTACTACCACCATCGACTCATCACGAGTCGTCATTACTACCACCATCAACTCGTGACCACTCACCACCACCACCAACTCTCTCTCCTCCTGCAACACCTCTTTCAACTCCATCACCACCACAGCCACCACTGCCCACACCATGATGTAATCATGTAGTACTGTACAGTATGTACTATGTGTGGGTTTTTTTTATATACACATGTGTTTAAACATTTATTTACAATAAAATAACAAGTGTATTGGGCACAATAATTTTTTTTTTTTTTTTTTTTTTTTTTTTTTTTTTTTTCTCCATTTTACCCTTGCTTTCTTTGATAATAAGGGCTAAAAAAAAAAAAAAACACTCCGCATATCCGGAAACTCCGCATATCTATCATGGCCGTGGCTCAATTGATCCGGATACAGGAGGGATTACTGTACATACTTCCTCACCCCCATCACCCACCCACTCCCCCACATGCATCACAGCATCATCTATACACAACCCTTCTCCATTCACCCCTATCTTCTGTCCTCTCCTGACCTTCCTCCACAGACATTCCTCTCATTTGCAATGCCCCTTTCATCCCATCCATCCATCTCATCCTAGGACATCCCCTCATATTCACTCCTTCCACCTCTGCCTTCCACACTTCTTTTACTAATCTTTCCTCACTCATTCTTTCCATGTGTCCAAACCATCCTAATACTCTTTCATCAACCCTATCTCCTGGCTCCCTTTCCACCACAGTTCTCCTCCTCACCTCCTCATTTCTCACTCTATCTAGCCTAGTAACTCCTATCATACTTCTCAGATATTTCATCTCAAATACATTCAAACTCCTTCTCTCTTCCTCTCTCATATTCCATGTTTCTGCTCCATACAGTGCTGTTGGCACAATCACTCCTTTGTATAACCTTCTCTTAGCATCCATTCCCAAATGTCTATTTCTCATTATACTTTTTAATCCACCAAGGCATTTACTCGCTTCTCTCAATCTACATTCAACCTCCACCCCTACTCCCTTTCCTGCCACATTCGCACCCAAGTATGTAAAACTATCCACTTCCTCCAGTCTTTCACCCTTAATGCTCACTTCCAGTCTGCTGTCACTCCCCTTGTAGATCTCATCACCTTACTTTTGCCCACATTTATCCTCACCTTCCTTCTTTCACACACCTCAAACTCTGTCACTAACTTCCTCAATCCCTCCTCTGATCCTGCTACAAGTGCAGTGTCGTCAGCAAACAACAACTGGCTCACCTCCCACTTTTCTCCATTTTCTTTAATCATCTCCAACCCCTGACCCACTACCCTTGCATTCACCTCTCGCATCACCCCATCCATGTAAAGATTGAACAGCTAGGGCGACATAACACATCCCTGACGAAGTCCCACCTTTACCTCAAACCATTCACTTTCTCCATTTCTAATCCTAACATAAGCTCTACTACTCTTGTAAAAACTCTTAACTGCTCTTAACAGCTTTCCTCCTATCCCATATATCTGCAGTACCTCCCACAGTGCCTTCCTGTCTACCCTGGCGTAAGCCTTTTCCAGATCCAGAAAAGCTCAAAAAACATCCTTCCCCTTTCCTATAGCTTTCTCACATATCTGTCTTACCACAAAAATCTGATCTACACAACCCCTACCTGTCCTAAACCCACACTGTTCCTCACCAATTACTCTCTCTGTTCCTCTCCTAATCCTCTCATTCAAGACCCTCCCATAAGCTTTCCCAACTACACTCAACAAGCTGATCCCTCTGAAAGTACTACACTCACACTTGTCCCCCTTTCCCTTTCCTCCGGCACTCTACCCTCTCTTAACCACTTCAGTACGGGACTCAAATCTCGCGGGCAGCAGCCAATGCCAGCCGTATGACGTGTCGTAATAATACTCACATCATAAAATATAGTCACGGCTTATATTGATCGTTCTCTCTTTCACCCGCGAATTTTGAAAACCACAGAGAATGGGATTCAGGGCGCATTTGGGAGAATGTAAAAACACAGGGGCGACTACAATAAATATAATCAAGACGCCGATATGGCAGCGTCGCGAATCCACTTGCTCCTCATGACGCCTACGTGTGCGGCACCGTATGGAAGGGGTTAAACAAACATTAAATAACCTCACCAGCCAGTCCACCATAACTGTACCTCCTTTCCTCAGACATTCTGCATGGCATCCATCCAACCCAGGTGCCTTACCTTCTTTCATCATCTTAACAGCTGCTTTCACTTCATCCTTCCCTATTTCTCCTCCATTTTCCTCACTCATCAATCTCGTTTTCATAGTGCTTCCCACTGCATCTACCTTTCCCTCCCTATCCTCTTTCACATTTAGCAACTCCCTAAAATACTCTGCCCACCTTCCTCTCACTGCCTTCTCTTCCATTATCATCTCTCCATCTGCACCTTTTACCTTTTCTTCTCTACTTGATTTGCCTCCTCTTCCTCTTTTAATTTCCTTCCAAAACATCTTTTTATTACTTTCAAAATTTTCTGTCATACTCTTACCCCATTTCACATCTGCTCTCTTCTTTGCTTCCTTTATCTTATGCTTAACTTCCCTTCTCTTTACTTTGTACCTCTCATACGATTCCGTTGTTAAGCATAAAGTTACTGTCAACACATGGTGGTAACATTTCTCCCTCTAACTCCATTGTCAGTCTTCATTATTATGTAATATTTTACATTTTGGGGTGTATTTTATTCATAAATTGACAGGAAATGTCTTTGTTGTGTTAAGTAATATAATTTCCATGTATTTTACACTTTTAATTTCTGTTTTTTGTCAATAGTGGACGAGTCAGGAGTTGCTACATTGATTAAGAGAGTGTGTTCAAACCATGCGGGAGATGTACTAGTCAACTACCCGACACTACGCATTACTTTTATTGTGAGTCCACTTAATATTTTTTATGTATAATGCTGTGAAATTATTTAAAGTTGCATGCATATACAAAGGCTGCAACCTTTCTTACAAGAGGAATGGCCAAGTTATTTTAGATAGATTACTCTGTATTTGTAATGAATCCAGTTGATCTAATTGTATAATTTGTTGATATACGGTAAACTTTGTTAAAATTATACCTCCATACTTCAGATACAGGGCATCCACAGTTTATGACAGACATGACCTCTGGTTACAACATTAGCAGTGCTTGCCCATGTATATTTCCCTTTTTTTAATGATGATGATAATAATAATAAGTAATAATAATAACATACATACATACATATACCAAGGCTTTTTTCCCCTTTACCAGGGAGGTAGCCAAAAAGGACAAGGCACAAAAACACTCCCACCCATTTCATCCCCGAAAACACTCCACACCCCTCCACCCTCCCTCCCATCTTAGCACCTCCTAATAATAACAATAGTAAAAATGAAAATAATGATGACAATGATAATGTAAAGTAGTTGGTGAGTCCGGTGAAAGAATACATCACCATGCAACAATAAGCCAAGGCTTGGATTACTACTTATCACTTGGCCTCTTTTTTTTTTTTTTTTTTTTTTTTTTGTGGGGGGGTGGGGCGGCCCCTTTTTGCTTTTCAGTATGGCTTCCAAGCATAAGGTAGGCTCTTCTGATGGCAGTGCATCAAAGAAAAGGGAAGCAATCACCATGTAGGGTGCTTACTAAGTATTTCAGCAGCTTTGACCCATCGTTTTTCGCTCATATTTCCGAAATAATCATTCACATCAGCATGGTATATTAGCACAGCCTAATTCACACCGTGCCATAATTTTTGACATTATAGTGCATTCACAAGTGTATTTAATTACGGCATTTACTCTTGATATTAAGTGTGTCGTAGCCGACACCCGTGAAGTAAATCGAACAGGTGAAGTCGTGACATCATCACAAACTACCTCGTGACATCATCACAAACTACCTCGTGTATCCCAAATTCACTTGTTCGATTTACTTCACGGGTGTCGGCTACGACACACTTAATATCAAGAGTAAACACCGTAATTAAATACACTTGTGAATGCACTATAATGTCAAAAATTATGGCAGGGTGTGAATTAGGCTGTGCTAATATATCATACTGATGTGAATGGCTATTTCGGAAATATGAGCGAAAAACGATGGGTCAAAGCCGCTGAAATACTTAGTAGTCTGGTTCCAACCTACATCGGAAATCAGTTTACAATGTTATGTTGGAATAGAACTCAGTCATAGCATGAGGACGCCCTTTATAAGATAAATCAGATTCAGGGCTTTAGACACCTGTTTGCAAATCCATGGAAGAGTTGCATCCAAATTGAAACCTAGCTTTTTCTTCTAATTCATCTCTAGCATTATGATGATCAAGTTCCTCAGTGGGATTACTCACCCTTGTTAGTTGGAAATCTTCAAAATTTACCATTATTAGTGTAAATACAACAACAACAAAAATAAGACAACTCTAAGCAAACTAAAATTATCATGGAACAAGTCATTCGTAATAGTGAAGTTTTTCAAATGATTAATCTGACTGTCATGAGACTCGATCTGGGGATCATCATAATGCCCTCCATGCAACTGACTACACCAGGTTCTGGCTCTTTTGTAAGTTCAGTTGTGTGATCGGTAGTGTGCTGGGCTAATATTATGATGGTCCCCAATTCTCACAATGGCTGGATTGATTATTTGAAATTAATATGAATTTTAATCTTTTGATTCGTATGATGAGTGATGTTGAAGACTAAAAATCACTATTTTCCATCCTTGATTCTCTCCCATAGATGAAACCAGCAATGTTTTGCCTCTGCTATGACCCTGAATAGTGTTGCTTCCCCCCATGTCCACCCAATTGGCAAATATTTGTATTTATTAATTGATATATTACTCAATTATAAAGTAAAATAAAATTAAATAAAATTTGGGTTGTGTATTTGACATTGGAGTATCTTTGTTGCTGAGAAATGTAGTACATTTACAAATGTTTTTTATTTCATGCTTTTGTATAAGAGTGAAAGTTATGAATTTTCCTCCATAGTAATAATAAATGTCCTCTCTCACAGACGGACTCGTATATTAATCATATTGGATGGAATATGACATATTCATTAACAAGCTGTGGAGGACATAAGAAAGGACCTCAAGACATTATTACCTCACCAAATTATCCTCAGCAATATCCTAACAATGCCCTTTGTGCCTGGACCTTTGAGTATCATGAAGGAGATCAGATAAAGGTAATTTTTTATTTTATTTTGTTTATTTTTGTTTTTTTTTCCAGAAGATCTTATAAACTTTATCTTGTCATTCCTTTATGTGTAGGGATTTTACTCTAACATAAATGATATGTGGCTTTGGTCTGTTGGGGCTCTCAAAGATAAACCCTTAAACTGTTACTGCATGTCATAATGTATACAGACCAAGTGGGTTTCTGGATGGGTGTAGGGTGGATGTATGCTCTGACTCAGTCACTCCTTTGGGAAAAGGTCTTTTTGGTATATGTGAATTTACCTGATTGTAGTGTAATTTACCTACTAGTATTTACCTAGTTGTATTTTGTGGGAAGAGAGCTATTGTATCTCTCCGCATCCAGATTTTTCTTTAAAGTTGTGTATAGTTTTAGCACTCACTGTTTCCTCATTCAGTTTGTTCCATATATCTATCACTCCATATGGGAAGCTATTCTTTTTCAGATCTCTTCTGTAACTGTCTTTCTTAAATTTCTTCTCGTGTCCTCTTGTATTTCTTTTGTCCCATTTTAGTAGGTCATCCCTATCAAGAATTTCCATCCCTTTCATAATTCTGTAAATGGTTATCAAATCACCTCTTTCTCTTCTTTGTTCCAGGGCTGGTAAATTTAGTTTATCCAATCTTTGTTCGTATGTCAAATTGCAAATTGTTGATGCCATCTTTGTCATTGCTCTTTGAATTCTCTCTAGTTTATATATTTTTTATACTAGGTGTCCATAGGGACACTGCATATTCAAATTTTGGTCTTATCAGTTAAAGGCTACTTTCATTGATCTTAATAAGTTAAAAGTTTCTCTGACTAATTTGTTGACATGTTTGCCTGGTGTCATGTCATTTGAGATAGTTACTCCTAGGTCCCTTTCCAAGTTTACTTTTTTTTTTACTTCCTTTGTACCAATTTTATATTGACCTGAGATTCTATTTTTGCTTTTTCCAAATTCCATTACAGGAGTCCCTCAAATAACGCGGGGGTTAGGTTCATGAAATTACCACGTATGACCAAATCAGCGTATGCTGACTTTCCATATTAAATACCGAGAACCGTATGTGTATTTACCTAGTTGTATTTTACGGGAAGGGGAGCTATGCTCGTGGGGTCCCGTCTTCATATCTCATTTTATCTAAACTATTTTTAAATTCATGTATTGTTTTTGCACACACCACTTTCTCATCTAACTCGCCAAAGCTTCATGACGGTGGAGGGACTGGATCCAACCCAAGCTGTGGCCCATAGACTAAAATGTTGGCAGGAATATGACAATCTGGGCCATAACGAGGCCATACCATGCCCAAACGAGACCTTGCCCCCAGGAGCAAACCTAACCAGGAAGGACTGGGTTACCTTAAACAGAGGAAGAGCCAAGGTGGGCAAAACGAAAGAAAACAAACACAAGTGGGGATACACCAATAGCCCTCAATGTCCCTGTGGCGAAGTACAGACGATGGTCCACGTCCTCCGGGAATGTCCATTGAGTCCCCATTGCTCCGACCAAGACCTTAGGGAAGCAAATGAAACTGCCCTTATATGGACACGGTTCTGGTGCGACAAGATATGATGATGATTACTCTGTGAGGAAAGCTGTTCTTTTTCAAGTCTCTTCTATAGCTGTCTTTTTTTATTTTCTTTCCGTGTCCTCTTGTATTTCTGTCATCCCATTTTATCAGATTCTCTCTGTCAGTAATTTCTATGCCTTTCATGATTCTGTAAATAGCTATCAAATCTCCTCTCTCTCTTCTTTGCTCTAGTGTATGTAGTTCAAGCTTTTCTAGTCTCTCTTCATATGATAGTTTTGAGTGTGTTGGTGCCAGTTTTGTAATTGCTCTTTGTATTCTTTCAAGTTTTTTTTATACATTTTTTTGTACTTGGTGACCATATTGTTGCTGCATATTCCAATCTTGGTCTTATCAGGGTGATTAGGATTTTCTTCACCATTTCTTCATCCAGGTATGTAAATGCAACTTTGATTGTTCGTATTAAATTATAAGTTTCTCCAAAAATCTTATTTATATGTTTCTCAGGTGACATATTATTCATAACAATGACTCCCAGGTCCTTCTCATTTTCTACTTTTTTTATTCCTTCTTCTCCCAATTTATATGCTCCTGTTATTCTGTTTTTGCTTTTTCCAAATTCCATTATACTACACTTCTTTGTATTGAACTCCATCTCCCACTTCCTACTCCATTCCTGTACTATATTTAGATCTCTCTGTAGTGATTCACAATCTTCTTCAGTTTCCACTCTTTTCAGTAGTTTTGCATCATCTGCAAAGAAGCTCATATAGCTTTCAATTCCTTCATCCATATCATTAATATATATAGCAAACATTATTGGGGCCAGTACTGTTCCTTGCGGAACACCGCTTATTACTTCATCCCATTTTGAGTGCTGGTTTCTTATCACTACTCTCATTTTTCTTTCTTGCAAAAAGTCTTCCATCCAATTTAGTAGTTTTCCCTGTAGTCCTCCTTCAGTTTCTAATTTCTTAAGCAACTTCTTATGTGGTGCTTTGTCAAAAGCTTTCTTTATGTCTAGAAATGCACAGTCCGCCCATCCATCTCTTTCTTGTATTATATCTATTAGCCTTGAATAGAAACATATTAAATTGGTGACGCATGATCGTCCTTGTCTGAATCCAAATTGCCTTGGATTTAACACTTTGTTTTTTTCTAAATATTTTACCCATCTACTTTTGATAATTCTTTCACAAATTTTTGCTATTGTACTTGTTAGAGAGACTGGTCTATAGTTTGTAGGTTCTTCTTTATTTCCTCCTTTATATATAGGTACTATATTTGCTTTTTTCCAATCTTCTGGAACTTTTCCTTCTTTCAAGGAACTGTTTAGTATGCTATGTATTTTGTCTGCCAGTTCATTCCTGCATTCTTTCAGAATCCAGTTTGCTATATCATCTGGTCCATGCGATTTTCTGACATCAAGATTACTCAAGTGTGTTAATATTTCATTCTTTGTTACTTCTATTTCTTCCATAGGGGGGACTTTCTCTTTCCATTCAATCTCTTCAGGTTGTATGTTCTCCCTTGTAAACACTGATTTAAAATGTTTGTTCATAATTTCCGCCATTTCCATTTCCTCAGTGTATTCAACTCCCTCTTGTCTTAATTTCTCCAAGTCTTGTTTGTTTTTCAGTTTATTGTTTACAAATCTGTAGAATAGCTTTGGTTGATCTTTACACTTTTCTATGACATCTTTTTCATATTTTCTCTTTTCCTCTCTGCACATTTGTACATATTCATTTCTAAAACCGGTATATATTTTCCATTTTTCAGGTCTTCTGTCTTTTTTCCATCTGGTCCAGGCTTTGTCTCTTTTGTCTTTTAGCTCCCTACAACTTTTGTTGTACCAGCATTTTACATATTCTTTTTCTTGTTTTTGTCTTGGGACATACTTTTCCACTCCTTTTTTGTAAATTTTTGTCAAAATATTCCATTTCTCTTCCACTGTTGTTTCTTTTTTGTATATTTCTTCCCAGTTTTCTTGTTGGAAGAATTCTCTTATTTTATCAAAGTTTGTTTTTTCATACATCATTCTTCCTTTTCTATATTGCTCATTTCTTTTCCTATATTTTTCTTCATTAAGTTCCAGTTCAATCAATATGTGGTCACTTTTACTTATTGGTGTTTTATATTCAATCTTGTCCACTATTCTAGGTTCAGATGTAATTATTAAGTCTAGTCTCGATGGTTCTTCTTCATTTGAATACCTGGTGTTCTCCTGTATCCATTGTGTCATTGTATGGTCAGTAATCATCTCAAGTAGAGCGTTTCCCCATGAGCCGTCTCCACCCTTTACTGTCATTTCTTCCCAGCAGATTTCTTTGCAATTAAAGTCGCCCATTATAACTATTCTTCCTCCATCTTCCATTATTTTATTTAATGTTATCTTTGTGTCCTCTAACATATTTTTATGTTCACTCTCCTCCCATGAGGCTGTTTTCGGAGGCACATAAATTATCACAAATTTTCTGCTCTTCTTATCTGTCTTCCACTTCTATCATAATCATCTCTACTGTATTCTTTCCATATATGACACCCTTCACGTTTATATCCTTCTTAGTCAGGAACATAACTCCACCCCCTTGCTTTGTCTCTGTTTTTAATCCAATAATTATATGCATCATGTCCTACACTGTTGGGTGGTAGTGGGCCTTTTAATTTTGTTTCTACAATTCCCATTATGTCCGGTTCTTTTTCTTTCAAATAATCATTCAGCTCATTCAATCCTGTTATTAATCCATCTATATTTGTGTAAGACACTCTTAGTTTTCTGTCACTTCCATTGTGTTCTCTGTTTCCCTTTTGTTTTTCTCTTGTATGTCGAACTGCCTTAGTTTCATATTCACTACTCTCCAATAGAATCTCTCTTTCTCTGACTCCGTTCTGTTCTCGTTTTTTGTCTTAGCTTCAAGTCTTTTCTGCTTTTCTTCCTCTCTTTCCTCTTTATTCATTTCCCTTTTTATCCATACCTTTTTATATTGTTCACTTGTTGCTAGTTTCCCTGTTTTGGATAAGATATTCTCTGCTGTCGTTTGTGACCTGAATTTAATCTTAATTGGTCTGGTCTTATCTGTACTATACTTTCCGAGCCTGAATTTTTCCTCAATTTCCTTCATAATTTCTGGTTCATCTTCCTGAACTAATTTTAGTAAACTGCTTACTTTTTCATTTTCCTCATTGGTTCTTGAGGTTCTATCTGGGTTATGTTTCTCTTCCATTCCTAATATAATTATACATTTCTTTTTGTCAGCTAAGTCTCTTACTATATTCTCCTTCTGTCTCATCACTTTAATAACTGAGTCTTCAGTTTGTTCTCTCATTTGCTGTTTAATTATATCAGTAAATGCAACTTTACTGTTTTCTTTTATCGACTTCCATCCCTCGCTGTTTTCTTTACTATTCCTCTTCAATTCCTCATTCTCCACCTTTACTTCTTTTAACTGTCTTTTCAGGTTTTCTATTTCATCAGTTAAGTTTTTGTTCGCCTTCTCTAGTTCTTCCAATTTTTCAACTCTTTGTAGAATGTTGTTAACATGACCGAACCTACGCTCCAAGTCCTCGATCATCTTATCGACCTTCTCTTCTAGTCTTGTCAGTCGGGGGGGGTTTGTGTCCCCCCCACCCTCTTTAAATCCCTTGAAAATATTCTCATCACTTTCTACTGTATTGCTCTTATCTATACTTCTAATCTTTACATTTTTATTAGACATTTCATCATCGTCGGGGGGCCATTTGTTTACCTTTCGCCTGTCTGCCTGGGCCAAGTCTACTCCTTCCTCATTTCCTTCCATTTCCCTCAGTAATCCCTCCCCTTCTCCTCTTTCCCTACTTTCCTACTACCCCACGAGCAATTTTCCCCCCACCCTGTAAATACAATAGGCACTTCTCTTTGCGTTGGGATCCACAAAACTTCAATTTTCTTCAGAACGTCTTCTAAGCCGTCTGTTCGTTGAAGTGTGTGTGTGCGTGCGTGTATGTGGTGTATGTATGTGTTTGTGCGTATATACATGTGTATGTGGCGTATATACATGTGTGTGTATGTGGCGTATACACTGTGTGTGTGTGTGTGTGTGGCATATGTATATGTGTGTGTATGTGGCGTATGTATGTGTGTGTGTGTGCGTGTGTATTTACCTAGTTGTATTTTGCGGGAAGGGGAGCTATGCTCGTGATGTCCCGCCTTTGTATCTTGCAGTGTCTAGTTTGTTTTTAAACTCATGAATGGTTTTTGCGCATACTATTTCATTGTCCAGTTTGTTCCAAGTGTCCAAAACTCTATGAGGAAAACTGTTTTTCTTCAGTTCTCTTCTATAGCTATGTTTTTTTATTTTCTTTCCATGTCCTCTTGTGTTTCTTTTGTCCCAATTAAGTAAGTTCTCTCTATCGAGTACCTCTGTGCCTCTCATGATTCTGTAGATGGTCAATAGGTCACCTCTCTCTCTTCTTTGCTCCAGTGTCGGTAACTCCAGTTTAGCCAATCTCTCCTCGTATGATAGGTTTGCAAGTGCAGGTGCCATTTTTGTAGCTGCTCTTTGGATTCTTTCTATTTTATTTATATTCTTTTTGGTACTGGGGGACCACAATGTCGCCGCATACTCTAATCTAGGCCTTATCAATGTAACCAATATTTTTTTTATCATGTCTTCGTCCAAGTATGTAAACGCCACTTTTATTGATCTTAGCAAGTTGTAAGTCTCCCCAACAATTTTGTTAATCTGTTTTCACAGGACAAGTCATTCGTGATAATTACTCCCAAATCTTTTTCGGATCCTACTTTCTTTACTTCTTTGGTTCCAATTGTATATTTTCCTGATATTCTGTTTTTGCTTTTTCCAAACTCCATTATGCTACACTTCTTAGTATTAAAGTCCACTTCCCATTTCTGACTCCAGTTCCATACCCTATTTAGGTCTTCTTGCAGTGCTTCACAGTCCTCATCAGTTTCTATTTTCCTTAGCAGTTTGGCGTCATCGGCAAAGAAGCTCATGTAGCAGTTCACGTCCTCGTCCATGTCATTCATATAGATAGCAAACATTATTGGTGCCAGCACAGATCCTTGCGGTACTCCACTGATCACCTCTTTCCAATCTGAATATTTTTCTCTGAGCACTACTCTCATCTTTCTACCAGTCAGAAAGTCCTCTATCCATTTTAGTAGGTTTCCCTGTATTCCTCCTATGTGTTCCAGTTTTTTTAGTAGTTTTCTGTGTGGTACTTTGTCAAAGGCTTTTTGCAAGTCTAGGAATGCACAATCAGCCCATCCATTTCTTTCTTGCACTATGTCTATTAGTCTTGAGTAAAAGCATATTAAGTTTGTGGAGCATGATCTTCCTTGTCTGAATCCGAATTGTCTTGGGTTTAATATGTCATTGTCTTCCAGATGTTTTACCCATCTATTCTTGATTATTTTCTCACATATTTTGGCTATGGTGCTTGTTAGTGATACTGGCCTATAGTTGGTGGGTTCTTCTTTGTTTCCTCCTTTGTGTATTGGTACAATGTTAGCGTTTTTCCAGTCCTCGGGTATCTTTCCTTCTTTGAGTGAGCTGTTTTTTTAAGATGTGTATTTTGTCTGTTAGTTCTTCTTTGCACTCCTTTAGAATCCAATTTGCAATACCATCCGGGCCATGTGATTTTCTGACATCCAGCCTTGATAGATGTTCTGATATTTCCTTTAGTGATGCTGTAAACTCATTCATGAGGGGAGATTTCTTGTTTTTATCTATGTCACAATTTGGTATTTTCTCTCTGGTGAAAACAGATTTAAAGTGATTGTTCATGACTTCGGCCATCTCAAAATCTTCTGTGTATTCTATGTTTCCTTGGCATAGTTTCACCATTTCCTGTTTGTTTTTAAGTTTACCATTCACATACCGATAGAATAGTTTGGGTTGCTCTTTGCATTTGTCTATAATATCCTTCTCATGGTTCCTTTTTTCCTCTCTTCTCACATTAACATACTCATTTCTATAGTTAACATAAATTTGCCATTTGCTTTGTTTTTTGTCTTTTCTCCACTTTTTCCAAGCTTTGACCCTTCTGTCTTTTGCCTCACTGCATCTTTTGTTGAACCAACATTTAATGTACTCTCTCTCTCGCTTTTGTCTTGGTACATGCCTGTTTACACCTTCATTGTAGTTTTCCATCAATATATTCCATTTCTCTTCCACTGTTGTTTCTTCCCTGTAAAATATTTCCCAGTTTGCATTCCGGAAGAATGTCTTTAGTTTTGTAAAGTCTGTTTTGTTGTACATCAGTCTTCCTTTCCTATGCTTTTCGTTCCTCTCTATGTCTATTTCTTCCTTTAGTACAGTTTCGATGAGTACATGGTCACTCTTTCCAATTGGTGTCTCATACTGGACTTTATGCACTATTTCAGGTTCTGTTGTAAATATTAGATCTAGATTCGATGGCTCTTCATTATTTCTGTACCTTGTGTTTTCACGGACCCATTGGGTCATTGTGTACTCCATGGTCATATCTAGCAGTACATTGCCCCACGAGTCATCTCCTCCTTGCACTGTCATGCTGTCCCAACAAATTTCTTTGCAATTGAAGTCCCCCATAATTACCAGATTACCCTTACCCATTAGTATCTCATTGAGTGATTTTCTTGTATCATCTAGCATTTTTGTATGTTCGCTTTCTTTCCAAGCGCTTGTTTTTGGAGGCGCATAAGTCACCACAAACTTTCTACTTTTCATATTCTTGCCTTCGACTTTTATCATGATCAATTCAACATTACCTTTGCCCTCTGCAATTTTTGTCACCTTTAGGTCTTTCTTGGCCAAGAACATGATTCCCCCTCCCTGTTTCTTGTCCCTGTGTGTGTGTGTGTGTGTGCGTCTGTGTTAACATGTACAAGTAAGCATGTACGCGCGTGTGTCTGTGTTCGTATTTGTGTGTACACGCACGCGCATTCACACCATACACTGGTTGTCTAACACATGTCTACGTGTGCGTGTCTACACGTGTGTAAGCGTGTATATGTCTGTTTTTGATCTCCCAAACCACCACTGCCAGTAACAAGAACCTCATAAGAGAAATTAAGACACGACAAGTGCAGTCATTATCAGACTTATTAGTTGTGTTCCAAACGGAAGAAACATTACACTTCAACAGGTTAGGGTGGTAAAATTGTTTGCAATGTTGCCGCGTGTGTGCGTATGCGTGCCCGACTCAGCGCGAATTTTAAAATGGTTCTCTACATTTGAGATGGTTTTGAAATAAAATCCGCGTATGATTGAGTCCGTGTTATTCAAATCCGCGTTATTTGAGGGACCCCTGTATACTACAATTCTTAATTGCAGTAGCGTCATCTAAACTCGTTACTAAAAACACACGAAACAAATGTTTGGAAAATTGCTATAGGTTAGCTAGTGGGATTTTGTGGGCAAGCTAGGCTATTCCAAAACTGCATATATCTATCTTAACTGCGCTAATATTGTGTTTACATTTATTGTGAATTTACAATTGTGTTTTATTGTAACCTTTTGTATTGCTAGGCTATTTCTATTATTCATTGCAATTGCTATTAGACCTATTTGTACATACTTATGCTATTGTTCAGTGTATTTTTTTTTCGTGATGTGGAAATGTTTGCATCTAAAGGGAGGGAGAGATATTTTGACTAAGGGTGGAGGGGTGCAGTAGCGTCATCTAAACTCGTTACTAAAAACACACGAAACAAATGAACGATGCTTTCGGACGTACAGAGGGCGCAGACGACAGCCCGGCATGAGCGGGTCGGATCGGTCAGTCGAGTACAATATAGTCAGTTACTAGAAGCACGCCAGTTGGGTAGCACTCACCAACTAGAACGGATCGGTAGCAGTATATCGCTAATCTAAAGAACTTACACTTAACTACTTAAACTTTGACACATAAGACGCCGGTAAGATAATCCGGAGACAGGTACGTAAGACATTGTTGATGATTATGACTAAACAGACTTACGCTTTTGCGTATTGGCTTTACGCGATTGCCCCTACAGGCCCCTACCTCTTCTATGGGACCTGTGCCTACCGTAAGTAATTGGTAACTATCGTTATTATATATTTCCTAATCCTATTCATTATATGCAGGTACGATCCTGCATTAATGTTAAAGTTCACTTCACTCTTCTGACTCCATTTCCAGATTTTGTCCAGGTCTTCTTGAAAAGATTTGCAGTCCTCCTCTGTACTGACTCTCTTTAATAGTTTTGCATCATCTGCAAAGAAGTTCATATAACATTCCATACCTTCATCCATATTTATGTAAATAGCAAATATTATCTGTGCCAATATAGAGCCTTGTGGGACTCCGCTTATTATGTCTTCCCAATTTGAGTTCTTGTCGCAAGTACCATCCTCACTTTTCTTCCATTCAAGAAATCTTTCATCATTTCCAATAATTTTCCTTGTATTCTACCTATTGTTTCAATTTTTCTTAGTAGCTTTTTGTGTGGTACTTTGTCAAGAGCCTTTTGTAAGTCTAAGAAAGCACCATCTGCCCATCCGTCTCTTTCTTGTATTATTTCTATTAATCTTGAGTAAAAGCATATTAAGTTTGTAGTACATGATCTTCCACTTCTAAATCCAAATTGTTTAGGGATTAGTATTTTGCTCTCTTCCAAGTGTTTAATCCATTTATTTTTTATAACATTTTTGCATATTTTTGCAGTTGTGCTTGTAAGGGATACCAGTCTATAGTTTGTTGGATTTTCTTTGTCTCCTCCTTTGTATATTGGTACAATATTTGCATTTTTCCAATCTTGTGGTACTTTTCCTTCTTTGAGTGAGAAGTCAGTTACCTTGTGTATTTTGTCTGTTAGGTCTTCTATACATTCTTTCAATATCCAGTTTGTAATTCCATCAGGCCTGTATGACTTTCTGACATCAAAGTTCATTATTTGGTCCCTTATTTCTTTCTGTGGCACCATTATTTCTTTCATTTTAGGGGATCTTTCTCGCTGTTCTTCATCCCAAATTTGTGGGCTTTTAATTGTAAATACAGACCTAAAATGCCTGGTCATTACTTCAGACATTTCTACATCTTCTATATATTCTTTTTTTCCTTCGCAAAGTTTCACTATTTCATATTTATCTTTTAGTTTGTCATTTACATATCTGTAAAATAGTTTGGGTTGGTCTTTGCATTTGTCTGTTATATCTTTTTCATAGTTTCTTTTTTACTCTCTATGAATATCTACGTATTCATTTCTCAGTTTGATGTATGTTTGCCATTTGGTCTTTTTTTTTTTTTTTTTTTGTCTTTTTTGCAGCTTTTCCAGGCTTTGTCTCTTCTATCTTTAGCATCACTACAGTTTTTGTACCAACACTATGTAAACTTTTTTTTTGTTTCTTCCTAGGTACATATTTATCTGTTCCCTCCTTGTAATTTTCTTTAAATATGTTCCATTTCTCTTCATCTTTGTTTCATTATTTGAAAAAAATTCCCAGAGTTTCAATTTTTTTTTTTTTTTTTCAAAGTTTTACAAAGTCCATTTTGTTGTACATTAATCTTTCTTCTCTATGTTTCTCATTTCTTCTCACATCATTTTCTTCTTCAAGTTCAAATTCTATTAGTATGTGCTCACTCTTCCCAATTGGTGTCTTGTAATTCATTTTGTCCACAAGAAGCTCAGAAGTGAATATCAAGTCTAGTCTTGATGGTTCTTCATTGTTTCTATATCTGATATTTTCCTTGACCCATTGAGTCAATGTGTAATCAATGATCAAATGCAGTAGAATGTTGCCCCAGAGTTCCTATCCACCTTTTATTGTCATTTTTTGCCAATTTATTTCCTTTGCATTAAAGTCACCCATAATTACTATGTTTCCTCCATCTGTCAGTACCTCAGATAATTCATTCTTTGTGTCTTCCAGTAATTCTGAATGATCACTATCAGACCAAGCCTTTGTTTTGGGGGAACGTATACTAATATAAATTTTCTGCTAGTAATACTATTTTAAACTTTAATCATGATCATTTCCACACTCTCTTTACCTTCTGTTATCTCTATCACATTTAATCCCTTTCTAGTCAATAACATGACTCCTCCCCCCTTGTTTATCCATTCTATTTTTTGACCAATGGTTGTATAATCCTTGTCCCACCATACTTAATTGTATAGAACCTTTCAATTTTGTCTCCACAATTCCCATTATGTCTGCTTTCTCTATTAACAAATAGACATTTAATTAATTTATTCCAGAAATCTTACCATCCATGTTTGTATATGCCACTTTTATTTTTTATTTATCTTTTATTTTTATTTTTATTTATTTATTTATTTTTTGTTTTGTTTATTTTTCCTTTTTTCTGATGTACCATTTTCTCAGCCTTAGAGTCATTACTCTAATTTTTTTTTTTTTTTTTCAGTCTCTATTTTTCTTTAATTTTTTTCCTTAGCTTCATTTCTTAGTGCCCTATCTTTCTCTATTTGTTCATCGTTCATTTCCTTTTATATCCATACATTTTTGTAATCTTCAGTGTTAGCTAGTTTTGCTGCTTTCGATAGTATCTCTTCAGCTATCATTTGATTCCTTAGTTTGATTTTCATTGGCCTATAGTTTTCTTCTTTAGAGTATGTGCCCATCCTATGCATGTCGTCAGTTTCCTTCACCAACTCTTGACCTTCGTCCTGAACCACTTTCAGTATTTCCTTCGCAATTTCTTTCTCTTATTTTTCTGTTTGGTATTTGTGTACATCATGTTTTTCTTTGATACCATAAACCACAATGCATTTCTTTTTATCCACTTTGTCTTTCACCCAGTTTTCCTTTTCTTTGATTACCTTAATTACTCTTTCCTTTGCATTCTCTTCTACCTGCTGTTGTACTATTTCCCGAAAGAGATTTTTTGATTTTCACATTCTTGTTTCTACTGATTTTTTATTTCAATGAAATCTCTTTGATTGATTCTCCCACTCTTTCGGTCACTGCCTGTAATTTTTCTTTGACCTCTTTCTTTAATTCTTCATTTTTGTTTCTATCCTCGTTTTCCTTTCATTTATTTTCTCTTTTAATCATACTTAGTTCACTTTTTAGATCGTTCAACTCTGAGTATTTTGTCATTAGTTCTACATAAGTTTGTCATCTATGTGCAAAGCTCTATAGTCTATTTTTAAATCAATTAATTATTCCATCAAGTCATCAATGTCTCGATTCCATAGTGCCCTGCTAACCCTAGTTTCTCTTCTGTATCCATAACTTTTTCTATTGCTCCCCTTTCCCTCTGACAAGCCTGAAAAAACATTGCTTTCCCACCTTTGAGTCATCTTCGGAGTGACGCTTATACACATTCTCTTTGGAATTACTCCTAGTGGTGATTCCACTCTACTCATATCTAATCCTCTCTTCGTTGTTTCATTAATTCTTTTTTCTTCTTTACTTTCCTCCATCTTGTGCTAAAACTATACTTTTCCAAATACTGGATTTGATACCTTACCAGTCACTCAAAAACACAGCCCTACATCCCGAAAAACAACAACAAATCCTTTTTCCTGATCCAGTTGACAAAGTGCTAAGTCAGAGCTAAATCGCTGGATTTCCTCTCTGACAAATGTGTGTGTGTGTATGGATCTATGCTTATTGGGCATTATCTCTTCCTCCATTTATCAAACCATGCCCTAAATTTATTTATAGTGTTGGCTTGGATTATATATTTTCATCCAACTTATTTCACAAGTCTACACATCACTGTGAAAAGCTACACTTCCTGACATCTTTTAAACAAGTTTGCTTTATCAGTTTATCACTATGACCTCTTGTTGATCTTTCTTCTTGTACCAGTATTTTTTCTTCTCCTCTTCTCTCTCCTCTTCCTCTTGTTCTTTAGACCAGGGATAATTTTGGTTACTGCTTTTTGTATTCCTTATACATACATACATATACCAAGGCTTTTTCCCCCTTCCAAGGGAGGTAGCCAAAAAGGGAAAGGCATAAAAATACTCCCACCCATTACATCCCTAAATACACTCCACACCCCTCCCACCCTCCCTCTCATCTGAGCACCTCCTGGATATCGGGTCATCCCTGCACCCTGTATTCCTTATACTTTTCTTATATCTCATTTGTATGGTGACCACATCACCATTGTGTATACCAGTCTGGGACACCACAAAGCTTTCATTGATTTTCTTCATATCCTAATCCATGTAGTGAAATGCCACTCTTTGAATGTATCTTTCTGATTGTTTTCCTTTACATAATGAATGTGTCTCATATTTTTCTTTGATATTTGCCTTTTATTGATATGCTTGTCCAGTTCATCTCTATTTTGTTTCTACTGGCTTTCATTTGCATTGTCTCTTCTTTTTATTAAGTCACTTGTAACTTTGGAGTTCTGTATTTGTTCATGTTAATGTTTTTGTACTCCCAACTTCTGCTGATTTCGTAATCATATTTGTTAAATGATATTAAACCTTGAGGTTAATTTCTTAGAGCTTCAAACCTTCAATTTCCAACTCACTGCCACCCTCAGCCCCTTATATACATCATGACCTTACCTTTACCCACATTTACTTTCAACATTCTCTTTTCCCATACCTTCCTTAACTCCATTATCATCTGCCTTAGACCCTTTCCAATCCAGCCACATGCATAGTGTTGTTAGCAAACAAACAACTGGCTCACCTCTCACTTCCCTCCACATTACCCTGGATACGTAATGTGGTTGCAAATGTACAAACAGATGATGCATAAAACAAGTTTTTTGTCTAATATATCTGCAATTACCTCTCTTCTTTTAAGTCTGTTTCCATGGTGAAAACTGATTGGAAGTTTTTATTCAATATTTTAGTTTGATTTTTAGCTTCATAAACCTCTAAGGGGCTGAATGATTTACTGGCAAGTGGTAGAACTGGCAGATGGGAGGAGGTAACTGATTTTTCATGGTTCCAAGAGACAAATTTAATTCTTTCAAACCTCCAGATTCAACTGAACAAACACCAAGGTATCCCTTACAAGCACAGTAGCAAAAATATGCAAAAAAGGTACTAGGAATAAATGAATGAAACACTTGGAAGAAATCAAAATACTAAATCCCAAACAATTTGGTTTTAGAAGTGGAAGATCATGCACCACAAATTTAATATGCTTTTACTCAAGATTAATAGAAATAATACAAGAAAGAGATGGATGGGCAGATTGTGCTTTCTTGGACTTAGAAAGGATTTTGACATAGTACTGGAGGACTGGAGGAGTGCCTGTATAGTTTCATTTAAAAGGGAAAGGGGACAAGTGTGAGTAGTAGTTTCAAAGGGATTAGCTTGTTAAGTGTAGTTGGGAAGGCTTATTGGAGGGTCTTGATTGAGCTGATTAGGAGAGAAACAGAGGGAGTAATTGGTGAGGAACAGTGTGGGTTTAGGACAGGTAGAGGTTGTGCAGATCATATTTTTGTGGTAAGACAGATATGTGAGAAAGCTATAGGAAAAGGTAAGGATGTTTTTTGGGCTTTTATGGATCTGGAAAAGGCTTATGACAGGGTAGACAGGAAGGCACTGTGGGAGGTACTGCAGATATATGGGATAGGAGGAAAGCTGTTAAGAGCAGTCAAGAGTTTTTATGAGAGTAGTAGAGCTTGTGTTAGCATTAGAAATGGAGAGAGTGAGTGGTTCAAGGTAAAGGTGGGACTTCGTCAAGGATGTGTTATGTCACCCTGGCTGTTCAACTTATACATGGATGGGGTGGTGTGAGAGGTAAATGCAAGGGTAGTGGGTCAGGGATTGGAGATGTTTAAAGAAAGTGGGAGATAAGCCAGTTGTTGTTTGCTGACGACACTTTGCTTGTAGCAGGATCAGAGGAGGGATTGAGGAAGTTAGTGACAGAGTTTGGGAAGGTGTGCGATAGAAGGAAGTTGAAGATAGATGTGGGTAAAAGATGATGAGATGTACAAGGGGAGAAAGTGGCAGCAGGCTGTAAGTGAGTATTAGGGAGAGACTGGAGGAAGTGGATAGATTTGGATACTTGGGTGTGAATGTGGCAGGAAAGAGAGGAGTGTGGGTGGATGTAGAATGTAGATTGAGAGAAGTGAGTAAAGGCCTTGGTGGATTAAACAATGTAATGAGAAATAGACATTTGGGAATGGATGCTAAGAGGAGATTGTATGAAGGAGTGATTGTGCCAGGATCACTGTATGAGGCAGAATCATGGAACATAAGAGAGGAAGAGAAAAAGAGTTTGAATGTGTTTGAGATGAAATGCCTAAAAAGTATGATAGGGGTTACTAGGCTAGATAGAGTGAGAAATGAGGAGGTGAGGAGAACAGGGGTGGAAAGGGAGTTGGGAGATAGGGTTGATGAAAGAGTATTAGGATGGTTTGGACACATGGAAAAAATGAGTGAAGAAAGATTAGTAAAAGATGTGTGGAAGGCAGAGGTCGAAGGAGTGAACATGAGGGGGCAACCTAGGATGAGGTGGATGGATGGGGTAAAAGGAACATTGGGAAAGAGGGGAATGTCTGTTGAGGAAGGACGGGAGAGGACAGAAGATAGGGGTGAATGGAGAATGGTTGTATATGGATGATGCTGTGATGCATGAGGGGGAGTGGGTGGGGATGGGTGAGTAAGGGAGTATGTATGAGAAATAAATTGACGCAGCCCGAAGGGATTTCTCCCTGTCTTCTCCTTTTCTGTATGAGGGGATGGAGAGGGGGGGGGTCGCCGAATTAATGAAGCTGACTTGCTGTG
Source organism: Oratosquilla oratoria (assembly GCF_046742065.1). Lineage (NCBI taxonomy): Eukaryota > Metazoa > Arthropoda > Malacostraca > Stomatopoda > Squillidae > Oratosquilla > Oratosquilla oratoria. The sequence continues at coordinate 88,026 of NW_027467574.1, forward strand.
GATGTGCTGTGTCTTGCGACACTGCTTCTGACCCAGGGCAGTGGACAGGATGCAGGGATAACCTGTCATCCAGGAGGTGCCAAGATGAGAGGGAGGGTAGAGGGGAGTGGAGTATGTAGGGAATGGAATGGGTGGGAGTGGTTTCTATGCCTTTGTCTTTTGGCTACCTCTTGTGTAAGGGGTAAAAAAGCCTTTGGTATATGAAAAATTTAAATCTTTCTTACTTCTTACTTTAGCTCCCAGTAGTAGGCGTTATGCCTGTCAGTAGTCCCAGCATGTTTCTCCATCTGGCTTTATCATGGAAGGCCCCTTCCTCCCTCAGAGTTTCGATGTTGGGGAAGTCATGTCTGCTGAGGGCTTCTTCAACATTTTCTTTCCATCTCTTTCTTGGTCTTCCTCTTGGCCTTCTTCCATCTGGCATCCACTCCCAGCATCCCCTAGCAATTCTTTCTTCATCCATTCTTTCTAAATGTCCTAACCATCTTAACTGGGCAGCATCTATTTTGCATAGCATGGAACAGACGCCAGTGCTTTTCCTTATGTCTTCATTTTTTAGTTTATCTCTGTCTTTCCAACTATGGCTCTTAATGGTCTCATTTCCACTGCCTGAATCCTGCTTATGTCTACTTTTGCCATTACCCAACTTTCTGAACCGTATGTTAAGGTAGGAGACAAGACAGTATTGAAAATAATCCTTTTCACTTCTAAAGGTACATGTTTTTCCTTTATTATTGGCCAGAGAGCTCCAACATTTGCACTAAATTTATTCATTCTTTCTGAAATATCCCTCTTATTTCCACCCTCCTTAGTGACTACACTTTCAAGATATTTGAAGATGTTTGTATTTTTTACCATCTTATTTCCATGCCTTGGTGGTTTAAAGAGTGTAATGAGAAATAGACATTTGGGAATGGATGCGAAGAGGAGACTGTATGAAGGAGTGATTGTGCCAACAGCATTGTATGGGGCAGAAACGTGGAACATAAGAGAAGAAGAGAGAAGGAGTTTGAATGTGTTTGAGATGAGGTGTCTGAGAAGTATGGTGGGGGTTACTAGGCTAGATAGAGTGAGAAATGAGGAGGTGAGGAGGAGAACAGGGGTGAAAAAGGATTTGGGAGATAGGGTTGATGAAAGAATATTAGGATGGTTTGGACACATGGAAAGAATGAGTGAAGAAAGACTAGTAAAAGAGGTATGGAAGGCAGATGTGGAGGGAGTGAACATGAGGGGACGTCCTAGGATGAGGTGGATGGATGGGGTGAAGGGGGCTTTGGGGAAGAGGGGAATGTCTGTTGAGGAAGGAAGGGAGAGGACGGAAGACAGAGGTGAGTGGAGAATGGTTGTATATGGATGATGTTGTGACTGCATGAGGAGGAATGGGCGGGGGGGGTGGGGGGTGGGGTAGTATGTGTGAGTAAATTTTGACGCAGCCCGAAGGGATTTCTCCCCGTCCTCTCCTTATATGCAAAGGGGGACGGAGAGGGGGGGTCGCCGATTAAATGAAGCGGCCTTGCTGTGGATGTACTGTGTCTTGCGACACTGCTTCTGACCCAGGGCGGTGGGCAGGGTGCAGGGATGACCCGTCATCCAGGAGGTGCTCAGATGAGGTGCTCAGATGAGAGGAAGGGTGGGAGGGGTGTGGAGTGTATTTAGGGATGAAATGGGTGGGAGTGTTTTTATGCCTTTCCCTTTTTGGCTACCTCCCTTGGAAGGGGGAAAAAGCCTTGGTATATGTATGTATGTATGTATTTCCTATGGTGGGTAAAAGTAAGGTGATGAGTTGTACAAGGGGTGAAAGTGGCAGTAGACTGGAAGTGAGCATTAAGGGAGCGACTGGAGGAAGTGGATAGTTTTAGATACTTGGGTGCAAATGTGGCAGGGAAAGGTGGAGTGAAAGTGGAAGTAGAATGTAGATTGAGAGGAGCGAGTAAATGCCTTGGTGGATTAAAGAGTGTAATGAGGAATAGACATTTGGGAATGGATGCTAAGAGGAGACTATATGAAGGAGTGATTGTGCCAACAGCACTGTATGGGGCAGAAACATGGAACATAAGAGAAGAAGAGAGAAGGAGTTTGAATGTGTTTCAGATGAAGTGTCTGAGAAGTATGATGGGGGTTACTAGGCTGGATAGAATGAGAAATGAGGAGGTGAGGAGGAGAACAGGGGTGGAAAGGGAGCTGGGAGATAGGGTTGATGAAAGAGTATTAGGATGGTTTGGACACATGGAAAGAATGAGTGAAGAAAGACTAGTAAAAGAGGTGTGGAAGGCAGATGTGGAGGGAGTGAACATGAGGGGACGTCCTAGGATGAGATGGATGGGGTGAAGGGGGCTTTGGGGAAGAGGGGAATGTCTGTTGAGGAAGGACGGGAGAGGACAGAAGACAGGGGTGAATGGAGAATGGTTGTATATGGATGATGTTGTGATAGCATGAGGTGGAATGGGCTGGTGGAAAGGGGGTGAGGTAGTATGTGTGAGCAAAATTTGACGCAGCCCGAAGGGATTTCTCCCCGTCCTCTCATTTTATGCAATGGGGGGACGGAGAGGGGGAGTCCCCGATTTAATGAAGCGGCCTTGCTGTGGATGTGCTGTGTCTTGCAACACTGCTTCTGACCCAGGGCAGTGGACAAGGTGCAGGGATGACCCGTCATTCAGGAGGTGCTAAGATAAGAGGGAGGGTGGAGGGGTGTGGAGTGTATTCAGGGGTGGAATGGGTGGGATTGATTTTGTGCCTTTTTCTTTTTGGCTACCCCCCCCCTTGTAAGGGGGAAAAAGCCTTGGTATATGTATGTATGTATGTATTTCCTATGGTGATGCTGAACTCATGTTCTTCTTTTCTGCTAACGGTCAGTATCTCTGTCTTTTCTACATTCATTTTCACTCATTCCACCTTTTTATGTCTTCTTCAATCTCTTCCTTATCTGTGCTCCATTCAGCTATATCATCTGCATCAGGCATTATTCTGTTATTATAGTTTTCTTCTTTACCCTCTTTAAAATCCTCTATTACAGTTTCCATATATGCTTTAAAAAGCAGAGGGGATAACACACTTCCTTGTTTAACCCCTGTTTCTTCAGGGAACCACTTTTCTGCCCCGTTTGATGTTCTAACACTGCATACACAGGGGTAATACAAACTTTTTATAGCTTTCTTAAGATGTCCCTTGATACCATACCTCTCCTCCATACATCTCCATACCTTTTTGTGAGGTATTGAATCAAAAGCCTTCTGTAGACCAATAAAAGTGATATATTGGCTTTGGTTATTCTCCCATGACTTCTCAATCACCATCCTTAGTCCAAAAGTTAAGTCCGTTACTGATCTATTACCTCTATAACCATGCTGATCCTCTCCTAATAAAGGTTGTACTAGGTCTCTTACTCTTCTTTCAATTATTCTCTCATATAGCTTTGTGATGTGGGGTATGAGGGAAATCCCTCTGTAGTTGTTACAGTATCCAGCATCACCTTTACCTTTGAAAATTGAGACTATTAGGGTTTTACCCCACTCCTCAGGTATTGTTCCTTCTCTATAGATCTTATTTATGAGATTCAATATATTTTGCTGTACTACAATTTCTCCTTCCTTTATTAGCTCTGTTGATATTTCATCTACTCCTGGTGTTTTGGAATTCTTCATTTGTCTCAATGCCCATTCAAATTAATTTTCTGTGATTTCATCATGTTCTTCTCCATCTAAATCTTCCTCCGTCTCATGCCATTGTTCCTCATTTCCTGCATTTAGGAGCTCTTGGAAGTATTCTGTCCATCTGTTGTCTATCTCATCCTGATCTGTAAGATCATTCCCCTCTAGGTCTTTAATGTTATATTGTTTTGCCTTGCTTTTTCTATATGACTTTGCTATACCATATAATAACTTTTTTCCTTTCTGCAAATCCTCTGTCAATCTCTCTCCCAGATCTTTCCGTGTCTTTGTCTTTGCTTGATCTTTTGCAAGATTTGTTTCTTTCCTTGCCAGTACATATTCTGCTTGGCTTTCAGGTGTTCATCTTCTTAGCCACTTTCTTGACTTTAAAGTTTTGTTTTTTACTGCCTGTTTGACCTCCTCATTCCACCAAGGTGTGTGTCTTTTCCTATTTCCTCCAATCCATTCTACTTCTAAAGTTTCTTCTGCTACTTCACTGATTGCTTCTTTCAAAATGTCCCATCTTTCTTTTTCCTTATCATTTTGCTTCTCCAATTTTTGTGTAAGTTTAGTTTTATAAGCACTCTTTTTATCTTCCTCTTGCAAACTTTTTGTTTTAATTACTTTTCTTTTTCTACATTGCTGTGGTTTTACCTTACCGATCTTAAGATCAGCCACTAGTAGCCTGTGGTCTGAATCTAAATTCACTCCTTTTATTACCTTTATATTGGTATAAATTCTTCTGTCTGAACATATCCACATAATATGTGGAATACAAGGAAAATTATTGAAAAGGATGAAAGATTTCTTGAATGGAAGAAAAATGAGGGTGGTACTTAGTGACAAGAACTCAAATTGGGAAGATATGATAAGTGGAGTCCCACAAGGCTCTGTATTGGCTCCAATAATGTTTGCTATTTATATAAATGACATGGATGAAAGTGTGGGTTGTTATATGAACTTCTTTGCAAACGATGCCAAACTACTAAAGAAAATACAGAGGAAGATTGCAAATCTTTTTAAAAAGACCTGGACAAAGTCTGGAAATGGAGTCAGAAGTGTGAAGTGAACTTCAACATTAAAAATTGTATAATGGAATTTGGGAAAAGCAAAAATAGAATGTCATGTCAATATAAAATTTGTACAAAGGAAGTTAAAAAAGTAAACTTGGAAAGGGACCTAGGAGTAATCTCAAATGACATGACATCAGACAAACATGTCAACAAATTAGTCAGAGGAACTTTTAACTTATTAAGATCAATGAAAGTAGTTTTTGACTATGTGGATGAAGAAATGGTAAAGAAAATACTAGTTACACTGATCAGACCAAAATTAGAATATGCTGCGACACTATGGACACCTAGTTCTAAAAAAAAAGACATAAAGAAACTAGAAAGAATTCAAAGAATGACAAAGATGGCACCAACACTCTCTAATTTAACATATGAACAAAGATTGGATAAACTTAATTAACCAACCCTAGAACAAAGAAGAGAAATAGGTGATTTGATAACCATCTACAGAATTATGAAAGGGATGGAAATTCTTGATAGAGACAACTTACTAAAGTGGGACAGAAAAAAAACAAGAGGACATGAGAAGAAACTTAGGAAGGACAGTTAAAGAAGTGATCTGAAAAAGAATAACTTCCTACACAGAGTGATAGATATCTGGAACAAACTGAATGAGGAAACAGTGAGTGCTAAAACTATACAAGATTTTAAGAACAAACTGGATGTGGAAAGATACAAAAGCAGGTCACTATAAGCATAGCTCTCTTCCCGTAAAATACAACTAGGTAAATACATACTACATCTGGAACCCACCATTGTTCTAAAGAAAACACTGGTTTAGCCTGGAGCTGTAGAGGACCAAGTTACTATAGGCCACAATGAGGCACAATAGTATACTTGATAGAGATGTGCGGGATATATAGGCTATATTTCTCGTGTGACCAATAAAGCATAATCCAGCTCTCGTAATAAGTATAGTTTGGCACAATGGAGAAAGAAAAAGATGAAAGAATATTAAACGAACCAACGAAGAGAGGCCTGGGTATAGGTAAAGTGGAAAGTTCAAGAGGTGTCATCCCCCAAAAAAATTGTTTGATACTCCAAGGATGAACCAAAGGGGGGAAACAACAGTTTTTCAGGTTTTCAAAGAAATCCAGGAGAAATAGGTAAAAGCTTAGATATAGATGGAGAAGTTATATATAGCAATGCATTAAGAAATCGCGAAGTTAACGAATTATTGGAAGAAATAGATTTAAAATTGGACTACCAAGCTGTACTTAGAGAATTGATTACTTTGTGTAAGAGTAATGAGCAAACGATTAGAGAATTAAGTGGCCTAAAGAGCAAAATTTATATCCTCAAAAGAGAAAACGAAAGAATATAAAATAAAATTGAAGAACTGAAAAAAAGAGGTGGTAGTCAATTAAAGAAACAGACCTCATTGAAATAATAAATCAATGGAAACAAGAACAGGAAAATCAAAAAATATCTTTTAGAGAAATAGTACAAAAGCAGATGGAGGAAAATACAAAAGAAACAGTTATGAAAGTAATTAAAGAAAAGGAAAATTGGGTGAGAGATACAGTTGACAAAGGTAAGTGCATTGTGGTCCATGGTATCCAGGAAAAACATGATATGTACAAATACCAGAGAGAAAAGGAGTAGGAAATAGCTAAGGAAATTTTGAAAGAAATACAGGACAAAGGGCAAACTTTTGATAAGGAAATTGATAAAATCCACAGGATAGGCAAATATTGAAAAGATAAACAACATAGACCTCAGAAAATAAAACTAAGAAATCAAATGATAGCCAAGGAGGTATTGATGAAAGCGGTTAAATTGGCAAACAGCGAGAAATTCAAACATGTGTGGATAAAAAGGAAATGAGTGATGAGGAAAAAAAGAAAAACAAAGCTCTCAGAATTGAAGCCAATGATAGAAATGAGAAAAGAGCAGAGACGGAAAAAAAACAAGTTTTTTTGAGAGCACTGGACTTGAGACTAAAAAATGGTACATAAAAAAATGGAAACTTAAACCAAAAATGAGAAGAAATATGAAGCTAAAAGTGGCATACACCAATATTGATAGCCTGATCTCTGGAATTAGTGAACTAAATGACTATCTAGAAATAGAGAAGCCTGACATTATGGAAATTGTGTAGACAAAACTGAAAGGACTTTTATCATCAAGTATAGTGGGACAAGGTCTATACAACCACTGGGCGAAAAATAGAACAGACAAACAGGGAGGTGTCACGATATTGACCAAAAAGGGTCTAAATGTGACAAAGAATAATGAAGGCAAAGGTAATGTAGAATTATGATTAAGATTGTAAACAAAAATATGAAAATCAGAAAATTTGTAGCAGTGTATGTACCACCAAAAACACAGGCTTGGTCTGATAGCAATAATTCTAAATTACTGGAAGACACAATTAATGTGCTAAATGAGTTATTGAAAGAGGGTGGTAACATAGTAATCATGGGTGATTTTGATGCAAAGGATATAATCTAGGAAGAAATTATAGTAAAAGGGGGAGAAGAATTTTGGAGCAACATTCTACTGGATATGACCTTAACACAATGGGTTAAGGAAAATACTAGACATAGAAACAATGAGGAACTGTTGAAACTAGACTTAATATTAACTTTTGAACCAGATATTGTGAACAAAATGGAGTATAAAACACCAATTGGAAAGAGTGACCATGTACTAATAGAGTTTGAATTAAAAGAACAAAACAATGTAGGTAGGAATGATAAACATAATGAAGGAAGATTAATGTACAACAAAACAAATTTTGTAAAACTAAGAAAAAAAAATCAAAAATACTAACTGGGATAAATTCTCCAAAGAGGAAACAAAGATGGAAGACAAATGGAACATATTCAAAGAAAAGTACAAGGAAGGAATTGATAGATATGTACCAAAGAACAAGCAAAAAGATATTTATATAAAGTGTTGGTATAACAAAAGGTGCAGTGTGGTTAAAGACAGAAGAGACAAAGCCTGGAAAAGCCTGGAAAAGAGACAAAAAAACATCTAAATGGCAAACATATATAAAACTTAGGAACGAATATGTGAATATATGCAGGAAAGAAAAAAGAAATTATGAAAAAGATATTATAGACAAATGTAAGGATCAACCTAGACTGTATTACAGATAAATAAATGACAAATTAAAGGATAAACACGAAATAGTAAAACTGCGTGAAAGAGATAAAGAATATATAGATGATACAGAAATGGCAGAAGTCATGATCAGATATTTCAGGTTTGCTTTTACAATTGAGAGCTCACAAATTTGGGAAGATGGACAACAAGAAAGATCCCCCCAAAATGAAATAAATAAATGTAACACAGAAAGAAATAAGAGACCAAATAAAAAACCTAGATGTTAGGAAATCGCATGGACTGGATGGAATTGCAAATTGAATGCTGAGTGTATAGACAAACCGACAGACAAACTATACAAGATAGTAGACTTTTCACTCAAAGAAGGAAAGGTACCGCAAGATTGGAAAGATGCAAACATAGTACCACTATATAAAGGGTGAAACAAAGAAGATCCTACAAACTTCAGACCAGTATCTCTGACAAGCACAGTAGCAAAAATATGCAAAAAAGTTATCAGAAACAAATGGACCAAATACTTGGAAAAAAAATAAAATAATAAACCCCAAACAATTTGGCTTTAGAAGTGGAAGATTGTGTACCACAAACTTAATATGCTTTTACTCGAGATTAATTGAGATAATACAAGAAAGAGATGGCTGGGTAGATTGTGCCTTCTTGGACTTGTGGAAGGCATTTGATAAAGTACCACATAAAAAAATTAACAAGAAAAATTGAAATAATAGGAATACAAGGTAAGCTGCTCAAATGGATGAAGGATTTCTTAAATGGGAGAAAAATGAGAGTGGTACTTAGAGACAAATATTCAAACTGGGAAGATGTGAAGAGTGGCGTCCTGCAAGGCTCTGTATTGGCTCCTTTAATTGTTACATGAACTTCTTTGCTGATGATGCTAAATTACTTAAGAGAGTAAGCACAGAAGAAGGTTGCAGTTTGCTACAAGAAGACCTGGACAAAATATGGGAATGGAGTCAGAGATGTGAAATGAACTTCAACATTAAGAAATGTAGCGTAATGGAATTTGTAAAGAGCAAAAGTTGAATATCGGGTCAATATAAAACTGGAAACAAGGAAGTCAAAAAAGTCAATTCAGAAAGGGACCTGGGAGTGATCATCTCAAGTGACTTGACACCTGATAAACATGTCAATAGATTATCTGGGTTCTTCTTAAAGTAATGCCTCCCATTTTTTAACTCAAAAAGTTGAAGACCTATGAAAACGGGAGTGGCACCATTAAAACAAGCGACCTTTTGTGCTCCAGAATTTATTTTTCTACATAGTCATCACCATCTCAATGCACTTTTGCCAGCGATGAACGAGAGCCTTGATGCCTTGGTCGTAAAAGTCAGTGCCTGCCGAGGCAGTCCATTTTTTCATGGTTGCGATTACGGCATTATTGTCGGGGAAATGCTGCCCACATAATGCGTCCCTCAGAGGTCCAAACAAGTGGAAGTTTGACAGTGCCAGGTTGGGACTATACATTGGGTGAAACAGCACCGTCCAGCCGAACTTTGTCACACATTCCGTGGTCTTTAAACTTGTGTGTGGCCTGGCATTGTCATGTTGCAAACAGTGTGTTTCCCTTTTCTCTGGCCTTATACGGGCAATCCGGGCGTTCAGCTTAGTCAACATTTCAATGTAACGGTCAGAGTTGACAGTCTCCCCTGGTTCCAAGAAATCCAGGAGGATGACACCCTTCCTATCCCAGAAGACGGTGCACATCACTTTGCCTACAGATATCTGCGCCTTGAACTTCTTCTTTGCTGGGGAGTGTGAGTGGTGCCATTCCATCAACTGCTGTTTAGACTCTGGCTCGTAGTGGTGACACCACATCTCATCACCAGTGATGATACAGTCCAAGAATTCGTCACCTTCAGCTTCGTACCAATCCAACAAGTCCTGACAGACATCCCGTCGGTGGTCCTTTTGGTCCTGCGTGAGCATTTATGGAACCCACTTAGCACACACTTTGCTGTATCCTAGGGATGACAACATCATTTCCAGTGCACTGACACCCACGGTTAACTCTACACTCATTTCATTCACCGTTGTCCGCTGATAAGCGCGGATGAGTTGATTGAGGCGCACTTTTTTTTCCGTGGTGGTGGCTGTGCATGGGCATCTGGAGTGCACTTTGTCACTCACATCTCTGTCGCCACTCTGAAATTGATGAATCCATCTCCTAACTGTGCTGACATCAACTGCATCGGCTTCATAAATGTTCACCAGGCGCCAATGAATGTTGATTGGTTCAATTTTTTCTGCATGGAGGAATTCAGTGATGCAGCTCTACTTCTGATGCACGTCCATGACAGGGATTGCTTTCTTAGAGTGTCACCATCAATATCTGCAACAGAGAGATGAAACTTTCAGATCATGAGTGCATAAGTTCAGTCATAACAATTCAATTTGCAACCCCCTCGGATCCCTTCGGGTGGAATAAAAAAAATAGGAGGCATTACTGTTGGAATGACCCTCATATTTGGAGACACTTTTAACTTAAGATCAATGAAAGTAGCCTTCGACTACATGGATAAAGAAATGGTAAAGAAAATAAGACCTAAACTTGTTGACCATTTACAGAATTATGAAAGGGATGGAAATTCTTGATAGAGACAACTTATTAAAATGGGACAGAAGAGAAACAAGAGGACATAAAAAGAAACTAAAGAAGGACGGTTACAGAAGAGACCTGAAAAAGAATAGCTTCCCACATAGAGTGATTGATGTCTGGAACAAACTAAACGGAGAAACAGTGTGCCAAAACTATACAGGTAGTCGTCGACTTACGACCTATGCGACTTACGACTGATCGACTTTACGACCACGAGATAGTGCAATAATATTTAACATTTAATAGAGTAATAGAATTACAATGTTATGCATGGCAGTGCAGTACAATTACTTTGGACGCCGCGAGACGCGAGTACGATAGTTTTGGCAGGTTACCGGCAGCATCAGCTTCCCTCTCATTCAGGAGCATGTGGTATTTCTGACTTCATTCATGACAAGGATTATATCTTTAAATTTTTTGTGCTTCAAACCCTCATGAAGATGTCTAAAAGAAAATTATCTTTCGATATTTCCAAGCCTGCCAAGAAACAAAGAAAGGTTATTGATCTTGACACGAAAATGAAAGTGATAAAACATTATGAAGGAGGGAAGAGAGTTAATGTGATAGCACGTGAACTTCAGTTATCACATTCTACAGTGTCGATAATTCTAAAAGACAAAGAGAGGATCTCAATTTTGCCTTGGATTTTATATTTTAATATGTTTTGCAATTAATAAAATGTAACAGTAAATTTTTTTATGCCTAGTCTGTTGTCGATAACTATGTTCGGTACAGCATTTTGTATTTTTATGTTTTGCAATTTTTTCGGTACAGTACGTAAACGAAAAGAATGTTTTGAAATTTTTTTTTCCTAATTTTGCCTTGCATTATGTATTTTTATGTTTTGCAATCAATAAAATGTAACAGTAAACTTTGTTTAAGCCTAGTCTGTTGTTGATAACAATATTTCCGGTACAGTACATAAACGAAAAGAATGTGTTTTGAAATAAAAAAATAAAAAAAATCCTAATTTTGCTTTGCATTTAGTATTTTTAATGTTTTGCAATTAATAAGATGTAAACTATACAGTACAATGATTTTAATTTAACCAACAAAAAAGTATTTGTAGGTCAAAGATGACTGGACTTTATTCAGTATGCGTAGGCCTAGGCTACGTTTCCTAACGACAATTATAAAAAGAATGAATATTAAACAACATAGCTCAAAGATAAGATTTTATTCAGTATGCATACGTTTCCTAAAGAAAGTCTGATGATAGAATAATAAAAATGTTAAAAAACACAGTATTAAATATAGGTCAAAGATGATAGGATTTTATTCAGTATGCTTAGGCCTAGGCTACGTTTCCCAGAGAAAATCAGATAAAATTATAAAAAAGGTTTAAAAAATACTATACAACATAGTTCAAAGATGCTAAGATTATTTCAGTATGCTAAATATAATATAGAATATACATGTATACCGTAACAAAAATAATATTTAAAGGGTAATATATACTGTATATATATAAAGTCCGACTTGCGTCCAGATCGACTTACGACCTGTCTGTCGGAACCGAACTCGGTCGTAAGTCGACGACTACCTGTACGTGATTTTAAGAATAAACTGGATGCGGAGAGATATGAAAATGGGTCACTACGAGCATAACTCTCATCCCGTGAAATACAACTAGGTAGATGCATTAAGCTTTCATTTTTCAACTTGATTGCTAGCCAGTGGTAGTAGCTGTTAGTTTAAGAACATTTTGACACCATGAGTAATAATGCATGAGGTAAAGCATAAAATGGAGCATAGGATTTTGCTACTTTTCCAGATAAAAATTTATATTTAAAGCTTATTTTACAGACATGGTAATATGCATGTACAGCCGCAGCAAAAAATATTGTAACATATCATCAGCAATAAAAATCATAAAACCGAATTCGTATGTGCCGAATCATGTTAATAGCAGCATTCTGAAGGATGTGTGGGTGTTATTTCTTGAATGCTAGAGCTGCTACTAAAGGATTTAACTTCACCTCACATTTTAACAGCTTATCCATAATTGCTGCCATCTTTCTTGGTGCTCCATAGCCTGTTTTCCTTGGGGGGGTTGTGCCTGGTGGTAATGTTGTCAGTGCATCCTGAACGCAATAAATGGCTTGTTTAGACACCTTCAGGTCAGTGGCTACATGAATCACAGACATACTGCAATCTAATAGAGCAATAGCATGAGATTTTTCCCCCATGCTGAGCTTAGTATGTCCCATTGTGTGCAGGATGAATGGAATTATATGGCTGTAAAAATAGGGTTACAGTCTGGATTGGTGCTAAAGGGAGTAGCCTACTATACAACCTCTCTACACAAACACTCATGTATTGAAACATGCCTGGGTGGTGTGGTGTAGCTACATGCCTGTCAAGCCCACTGTGCCAATACAAGCTCCGCCCACTCTATGTTGGAACATCAAATAAATTCATAACACAAATTCCGTGTTATGATTGTTATTGCTGATGATATATTATTATTATTATTATTATTATTTTTTTTTTTTTCTGCTACTGTATTCTCTATCTCATAATTATAAGTATTTTTAAGAATTATAAAGACAAAAATCCTCTATATTTAAGATCATGTTTTAATGTCTCCTTTCAGCTGGACTTCACAAACTTTGCACTGGAAGATGCTATAGATCATGATTACGTTCATGTTTACAATGGGCTCCTGCCAACCTCACCACTCTTGGGCACATACAGTGGAACTACGAGTCCAGGCATTGTTGGGCCTTCAATGTCACACAATCTTTTTGTTACATTCAATAGTGATGATTCAGTGTCTAATACAGGGTTTAGAGCTATTGCTTCCCAAGTAGAAAGAGGTAAGTTAGCATGTCTACAGTATTCATGTTTCAGGATTTAGATTATGTATATATATGATAGATATATATATATATACATACATTGGGAGCGTTGGCCTTGTAGTCACAGGGTCAGCAGATCAAGCCCCATCTGGACCTGTGAGTTTTAGCTGTTTACAGGGGGAGGTTACTGCCATGGCTGGGCACCATGGTGGGGGGTTGAGGCTTGCCTCAGCTGATGTTCTGAAGAGAGTCTTTGAGACTAATATCAGAACTGAAACCCAGCAACTTTAACTATTAACTTAATAAATATATATATATATATATATATATATATATATATAAACTATAATAAAGTAGTAGCCTCTGTTTGTCTTTTTGTTTGTTTGCTAGTTTGTTTATTTGTTCATGAACTCCTAGGGTTTTGGAGATAGACCCCCATAAACATATATATTCTGATACCCTATCACTCCAGGTACTTGGATAACTATATTTCATTTCCAAAAAAAAATTATTGTTGTTAGGGTTAAAGGTTAACCTCTTCACTCCGGTTCAAAATCTCGCGGGGAGCATTAGCTGTCAGACGTACGATGTGTCGTAATAATACTCGCATCATAAAATATAGTCACCGCTTATATTGATCGTTCTCTCTTTCACCCGTGAATTTTGATAACCATAGAAAATGTGATGAAGACAGTTTAGAGAGTATGTCATTACGCAGGGGCAACTACAATAAATATAATCAAGACGCCGATATGGCAGCCTCGCGTATCCACTTGCTCCTCATGCCGCCTACGTATGCGGCACCGTATGGAAGGGGTTAACCTTAGGTGGGGTATGGTTAGCACAGTGATTATTCATGCACTACTCCTAGGTTTTTGCAGATAGACCCCTATAACCATATATATTCTGAAACCTTATAACCCAAGGTACTTGGATAACTATCTTTCATTTGTCTGTCTGTCATTTTGTTTATTTGTTCATGAATTCCTAGGGTTTTGGAGGTAGACCCCCATAACCATATATATTCTGATACCCTATCACTCCAAGTACTTGGATAATTATATTTCATTTGAAAAAAAAAATATTTTGGTTAGGTTTAAGGGTTAAAGTTAGGTGGGGTATGGTTAGGTTAGGGATTATTCATGAACTCGCAGCAACACGGGTAATTTGGCTAGTGTATATATATATATATATATATATATATACAGTGGAACCTCGCTATTCGTACACAATCCATTCCAGGAGGCTGTTCGAATGGCAATTTGTACGAATGGCAAATAATTTTTTCCCATAAGATATAATGTAAATTGGATTAATCCATTCCAGACCCACAGATTATTGTTTATTGTAATAATATTTTAAGCATAGAATACATAAAAACTATGAAAAACAATAAATATACAGTACTGTACAGTACATGAAATAAAAAAAAAGTCTAACTGGACTTTACCTGTACTGAGGTGAGTTGATGGCATAAGTGGAAGGTGTAGAGGAGGAGGAGGGATGTTGATGTTACTGTTTGGAAGGGGAGTCACCTTCCATATAAACATAAGATAACATCCCTTCAGGTGTTTTCTCTCTTTCTGGTGTTCTTTCTTTTTTCTATCTTTTTGCACTAAAAGAATCTTGGGATTCTTTCTTTAAAAACCTGTCCAATGTTGTCTGCCTTTGACGATTTCTCAGAATTTTTCTAAAATGGTCAATAACATTGCTATTAAACAAATTGATGCTCCTGTTGACAATAGCAGTGTTAGGATGACATTTTTCCACCACTCTCTGTGTTTTCTCCCAGTGATAACACATTTCTTTAATTTCTGCAGTGGAAATGCTTCCCTTACTACTTTCCTCCTTTGAAGAAGAAAGTTCTTCAACCATGTCTTCTTGCTGCTCCCTGTGCAGTTCTTGTAGTTCTTCAGTTGTCAGCTCATTTCTATGGTCTTCAACCAACTCCTCCACATCATCACTGTCTACATCCAATCCCATGGACTTCCTCAGGGACACAATATCATCCACCACTACAGGCTCCGTATAAAAGCCTTCAAAGTCTCTGGCTGCCACACAGTCTTGCCACAGATTCTTCCAGGCAGAGTTCAGTGTCCTGAAAGAAACTTCCCCCCCAGGCTTTGTCTATTATCCTCAAACAATGAAGGATATTGAAATGATTCTTCCAAAAGTCCCTGAGGGTTCTGTGTCAGAGGTCACTTCAAAGCACCTTTGAAAAAGTGCTTTTGTGTAAAGCTTTTTGAAGTTTGAAATGACCTGCTGATCCATGGGCTGGATTAGAGGAGTGGTATTAGGGGGCAAAAACCTCACTTGGATGAAGCTGTATTCACCCACCAGATCTTCCTTCAAGCCTGGAGGGTGAGCAGGAGCATTGTTCATTACCAGAAGGGCCTTGAGTGGTAAATTTTTCTGTTCTAGATATTTTTTCACACTCAGGGCAAACACTTCATATATCCATTCAGTGAAGAACTGCCTTGTTATCCAAGCCTAACTATTAGCCCTCCACATTACACTGAGTTTACTTTTTATAACATTATTTTTCTTGAACATTCTTGCGTTTTCTGAGAGGTAGACAAGCAAAGGTTTAATTTTGAGGTCCCCACTAGCATTAGCACACAACAAGAGTGTAAGCCTATCTTTCATAGGCTTGTGTCCTGGCAATGATTTCTCCTCTTGTGATGTAGGTCCTCTTAGGCATCTTCTTCCAGAAGAGGCCAGTTTCATCACAATTAACCTCTTCACTACGGGGCACATCGCTAGAAAACTGATGAAGCCAGTTTAGAGAGAATGAAAATTACGTAGGTACGACTACAATGAATATAATCAAGATGGTGACGTCGGAAACAACGAATATCCACTTGCTCCTCATGCTGCCTACGTAGGTGTCACCGTATGGAAGTGGTTAAAAAATTGGTGAGGAGTAAATCCCTCACTCTCTACAAAGTTTTTAAATTCCCCAACAAACTTTTCAGCAGCCTCCCCACACCTAACAACACTGTGAATGTCACTTCGTTTCTTAAATCGATCAAACCACCCCCTATTTGCTTTAAATTCATGACATTGTGTACTGGTTCCAGAGCTGTCTCGCTTAAGATCATCATGGAACCGCTTTGCTTTTTCACAAATTATTGTTTCAGAAATGCTGTCACCAGCAAGTTGGTTTTCGTTAATCCAAACCTAACAAAAAATTTTCCACTTGTTCAATTATAGGTGACCTGTTCACAGCAAGAATGGTCACTCCTTTTGCCACATTAGCCTTTTTTATTATGTCTTTATTTTTCAGTATAGACGATATGGTTGATTTCGCCATGCCATATTGAGTTGCCAGGTCAGAGATAAGAGTTCCACTTTCAAGCTTCACAATGAGTTCTTTTTTCAATTCAATTGTCATTCTCACTGCTTTCCTTTTAGGCTAGGTTGAATCACTAATCTTTTTTGGACCCATGGCTGCACTATTTTTAATAAAGATAACAAGAAATAGCAATAAAGTACCACAAAGTCACGAAGCTTGCATGGATGATGCGTAGTTTATGGAAGCTAGCACGAGACTAAGCTGAAGCATTCGCATGGCGTGACCAGTAACAATGTGACGCTGTCCGAATTGCGGGGCAAGTACGAATGACGAGTTGAATTTTACCTTGAACAAGTTGGACCAATAACGAGTTGTACAAATAGAGAGGTGGACGAATGGTGGGGTTCCACTGTGTGTCTATATATATATATATATATATATATATATATACATACATACATATACAGGTACTCCTCGTTTAACGACGACAATTGGGACCAGCACGCCGTCGTTAACTGAATTGGTCGTTAAGCGAAAGTGTATACATATACGTACATGTACTGTATGTACAATGTCCAGCAATACATGTATCTTTATTTTCGTGTATTTTCCCTCTTTTATACAGTACATTAAAGCTTTATTTACTGTTTATTTACGGTGGTTAGGTTCCTGAAATTACCGTATATGACCAAATCCGCGTATGCTGACATTCCATATTGAATACCGGGATATTTTTTTAGTTTCGACCATGGGCGCAATATAGCAATAGAAAATTAATTATTAATCTTGTAAAGTAAAATGTATCAACGTAATATGCAATTTTGTGGGCGGAAATGAAAGTAAAAAATACCATGCTACAGGAAAATATGCTAATGAATGAAGTCGTCTGCCAACGTCTCTCACGACGACGACAACGAGGACGAGCCGGATGACATTTAATTTGCAGGTAATGATTTATTAAACACAGGTTAGGTTAGTTTAGTTTAGGTTGGACGAATTCATCATCCTTTCATTTCTTCGACATCGGCATCTATCATAACAAACATGGTGTACCATTCGTCCGACATGATTTTGTTACTTACGAAATTTGTTTTAGCACCTTTTTTTTCCGCTCACAAAATTGCATATTACGTTGATACATTATAATTTACAAAATTAATAATTAATTTTCTATTGCTATATTGCTCCCTTGGTCGAAACTAAAAATTTACCACTACCGGTATATACTGTACCCCAGGTAGTTTTTTCAGCTTGCAGGATGATAATGTAGACCTAAGCTTCAGAACACTTTACCTCACAGGTAATATCCACCGTACAAGTTCATTTATAACATCATGCAAATTTGCCTCAGCCAACTTAATTATCGTACACGACGTCGTAACTTCGGGAGATTTACGTTAAACGAATGTCATAAAGCCCGTTGTTACTCCGAGTTGTCGTTAACCGAGTAGGTCGTTAAACGAGGAGTACCTGTATATATATATATATATATATATATAAATACATACATACATATACCAAAGGCTTTTCCCCCTTACAAGGGAGGTAGCCAAAAAATTCCCACCGATTCCATCCCCATATATTCATCTCCCATTCACCTTCATCCCTCCCTCTTATCTTGGCTCCTCCTGGATAATGGGTCATCTTGCCCACTGTCCTGGGTCAGGAGCAGTGTTGCAAGACTTATATATATATATATATTAAAGAGGAAAATGACAGAAGGTGGGGAGGTGTTTAGAGTAAACTGCTTAAAGGAGAAAGAAAAGGAGAACGATTACAAGAAAAAGGTGAGAGAAGAGTGGGAGGTAGTGAAAGGTAGAGTAGAACTAGGAGTAGAGGAGGAATGGGCATGTGTGTGTGTGGAACAAGAAGCATGGGAGGAAATAGAAAGAAGGATAGTGGGTGGTGGGGTGAGGAAGCAAAGAAGGTTGTAGAAGAGAAGAAACAAGCAATAACGGATTGGTTGCAAAATAGGACGAGAGAATCATATGAGAGGTACAAAGAGAAGAGAAGTAAAGTATAAGATAAAGGAGGCAAAGAGGAGAGCTGATGTGAAATGGGGTAAGAGTATGACAGAGAATTTTGAAAGTAATAAAAAGATGTTTTGGAAGGAAATTAAGAGAGGAAGAGGAAACGAATGAAGTAGAGAAAAAAATAAAAGGTGCAGATGGAGAGATGATAATGGAAGAGATGACAGTAAGAGGAAAATGGGCAGAGTATTTCAGGGAGTTGCTAAATGTGAAGGAGGATTGGGAGGGAAAGGTAGTTGCAGTGGGAAGTGCTAAGAAAATGACAGTGATGAATGAGGAAAATGGAGGAGAAATTAGGAAAGAGAGCAGGTAAGGCACCTGGGTTAGATAAGTGCCATGCTGAGAGTCTAAAAAAAGAGAGGTACAATGATGGTGGACTGGCTGGTGAGGTTGTTTAATGTTTGTCTAAAAGAAGGTAGAGTGCCGGAGGATGGAAGGAGTGCCTGTATATTTTCACTTTACAAAGGAAAAGGGGACAAGTGTGAGTGTAGTATTTTCATAGTTTCAGAGGGATCAGTTTGTTGAGTGTAGTTGGGAAGGCTTATGGGAAGATTTTGATAGGGTTAGGAGAGGAACAGTGTGGCTTTAGGACAGGTAGGGGTTACATGGACCAGATTTTTGTGGTAAGGCAGATATGTGAGAAAGCTTTAGGAAAAGTTAAGGATGTTTTTTTGGGCCTTTATGGGTTTTGAAAAGGCTTATGACAGGGTAGACAGGAAGGCACTGTGGGAGTTATTGCAGAGATATGGGATAGGAGGAAAGCTCTTAAGAGCAGTCAAAAGTTTTTATGAGAGTAGGAGAGCCCGTGTTAGAATAATAAATGGAGAGAGTGAGTGGTTTGTAGTAAAGGTGGGACTTCACCAGAGATGTGTTATGTCATCTTGGCTGTTCAATTTATGCATTGATGGGGTGGTGCATGAGGTAAACGCAAGGGTAATGGGCCGGGGATTGGAGATAGTTAAAGAAATTGGAGATAAGCCAGTTGTTGCTTGCTGATAACACTACACTTGTAGCAGGATCAAACGAGGTATTAAGGAAGTTAATGACAGAATTTGAGAAGGTGTGGGAAAGAAGGAAATGGAAGATAAATGTGGGTAAGTAAGGTGATGAAATGTACAAGAAAGGTGATGAAATGTGCAAGTAAGGTGATGAAATGTACATGAAAGAGGATGGCAGCAAATTAGAAGTGACTATTAATGGGAGCAAGACTGGAGGAAGTGGATAGCTTTAGATACTTGAATGTGAATGTGGCAGGAAAGGGAGGAATGGAGGTGGAGGTAGAATGTAGATTGAGAGAAACAAGTAAATGCCTTGGGGGATTGAAAAGTGTAATGAGAAATAGACATTTGGAAATGGATGCTTAGAGGAGATTATATGCAGGAGGGATTGTGCCAACAGCACTGTATGGGGCAGTCATGGAACATAAGAGAGGAAAAGTTTAAATGTGTTTGAGATGAAATGCCTGTGAAGTATGGTAGGGGTTACTAAACTGGATAGAGTGAGAGGTGAGGAGGAGAGCTAGGGTGGAAAGGGAGTTGAGAGATAGGGTTGATGAAAAAGTATTGGGATGGTTTGGACACATGGAAAGAATGAGCAAAGAAAGATTAGTAAAAGAGGTGTGGAAGAACCATAAAGGGGTGACCAAGGATGAGATAGATGGATGGGGAAAAGGGACATTGGGAAAGAGGGGAATGTCTGTTGAGGAAGGAAGGGAGAAGACAGAAGATAGGGATTAGTGGAGAATGATTGTGTATGGATGATGCTGTGATGCATGGAAGGGAGTGGGTGGAGGATGGGGGGTTAAAGAGTATGTGTGCATGATATTTTTATGCAGCCCAAAGGGATTTCTCTCTGTCTTCTCTTTTTCTGCATGAGGGAACAAAGAGGAGGGGGGGTCACCAATTAAATGAAGTGGCCTTGCTGTGGATATACTATATCTTCCTGCATTGCTTCTCACCCAGGGCAGTGGGCAAGATGCATGGGTGACCCATCATTCAGGAGAAGCCAAGAAAAGAGGGAGGGAGTGGTGGTGAATGAGAGTGGAGTACGTGGGGATGAAATGGATGGTAGTGGATATAGTCTCTGACTTTGGCTACCTCACTTGTAATGGGGAACAAGCCATTGGTATATATATATATATATATATATATATATGTATTTACCTAGTTGTATTTTACGGGAAGGGGAGCTATGCTCGTGGGGTCCCGTCTTCATATCTCATTTTATCTAAACTATTTTTAAATTCATGTATTGTTTTTGCACACACCACTTTCTCATCTAACTTGTTCCAACTGTCTATTACTCTGTGAGGAAAGCTGTTCTTTTTCAAATCTCTTCTGTAGCTGTCTTTTTTTATTTTCTTTCCGTGTCCTCTTGTATTTCTGTCATCCCATTTTATCAGATTCTCTCTATCAGTAATTTCTATGCCTTTCATGATTCTGTAAATAGCTATCAAATCTCCTCTCTCTCTTCTTTGCTCTAGTGTCTGTAGTTTAAGTTTTTGTAGTCTCTCTTCATATAGTTTTGAGAGTGTTGGTGCCAATTTTGTAATTGCTCTTTGTATTCTTTCAAGTTTTTTTATACATTTTTTTGTACTTGGTGACCATATCGTTGCTGCATATTCCAATCTTGGTCTTATCAGGGTGATTAGGATTTTCCTCACCATTTCTTCATCCAGGTATGTAAATGCCACTTTGATTGTTCTTATTAAATTATAAGTTTCTCCAAAAATCTTATTTATATGTTTCTCAGGTGACATATTATTCATAACAATGACTCCCAGGTCCTTCTCATTTTCTACTTTTTTTTATTCCTTCTTCTCCCAAATGATATGATCCTGTTATTCTGTTTTTGCTTTTTCCAAATTCCATTATACTACACTTTTTTGTATTGAACTCCATCTCCCACTTCCTACTCCATTCTTGTACTTTATTTAGATCTCTCTGTAGTGATTCACAATCTTCTTCAGTTTTCACTCTTTTCAGTAGTTTTGCATCATCTGCAAAGAAGCTCATATAGCTTTCAATTCCTTCATCCATATCATTAATATATATAGCAAACATTATTGGGGCCAGGACTGTTCCCTGCGGGACACCGCTTATTACTTCATTCCATTTTGAGTGCTGGTCTCTTATCACTACTCTCATTTTTCTTTCTTGCAAAAAGTCTTCCATCCAATTTAGCAATTTACCTTGTATTCCTCCTTCATATTCTAATTTCTTAAGCAACTTCTTATGTGGTACTTTGTCAAAAGCTTTTTTCAGGTCTAGAAATGCACAATCAGCCCATCCATCTCTTTCTTGTATTATATCTATTAGCCTTGAATAGAAACATATTAAATTGGTGACGCATGATCGTCCTTGTCTGAATCCAAATTGCCTTGGATTTAGTACGTTGTTTTTTTCAAGTATTTTACCCATCTACTTTTGATCATTCTTAAACAAATTTTTGCTATTGTACTTGTTAGAGAGACTGGTCTATAGTTTGTAGGTTCTTCTTTATTTCCTCCTTTATATATAGGTACTATATTTGCTTTTTTCCAATCTTCTGGAACTTTTCCTTCTTTTAAGGAACTGCTTATTATGCTATGTATTTTGTCTGCCAGTTCATTCCTGCATTCTTTCAGAATCCAGTTTGCTATTTCATCTGGCCCATGCGATTTTCTGACATCAAAATTACCCAAGTGTGTCAATATTTCATTCTTTGTTACTTCTATTTCTTCCATAGGGGGGACTTTTTCTTTCCACTCAATCTCTTCAGGTTGTATATTTTCCCTTGTAAACACTGATTTAAAATGTTTGTTCATAATTTCTGCCATTTCCATTTCCTCAGTGTATTCAACTCCTCCTTGTCTTAATTTCTCCAAGTCTTGTTTGTTTTTCAGTTTATTGTTTACAAATCTGTAGAATAGCTTTGGTTGATCTTTACACTTTTCTATAACATCTTTTTCATATTTTCTTTTTTCCTCTCTGCACTTTTGTACATATTCATTTCTATAACCAGTATATATTTTCCATTTTTCAGGTCTTCTGTCTTTTTTCCATCTGGTCCAGGCTTTGTCTCTTTTGTCTTTTAGCTCCCTACAACTTTTGTTGTACCAGCATTTTACATATTCTTTTTCTTGTTTTTGTCTTGGGACATACTTTTCCACTCCTTTTTTGTAAATTTTTGTCAAAATATTCCATTTCTCTTCCACTGATGTTTCTTCTTTGTATATTTCTTCCCAGTTTTCTTGTTGGAAGAATTCTCTTATTTTATCAAAGTTTGTTTTTTCATACATCATTCTTCCTTTTCTATATTGCTCATTTCTTTTCCTATATTTTTCTTCATTAAGTTCCAGTTCAATCAATATGTGGTCACTTTTACCTATTGGCGTTTTATATTCAATCTTGTCCACTATTCTAGGTTCAGATGTAATTATTAAGTCTAGCCTCGATGGTTCTTCTTCATTTCTATACCTAGTGTTCTCTTGTATCCATTGTGTCATTGAATGGTCAGTAATCATCTCAAGTAGAGCATTTCCCCATGAGTCATCACCACTCTTTACTGTCATTTCTTCCCAGCAGATTTCTTTGCAATTAAAGTCGCCCATCATAACTATTCTTCCTCCGTCTTTCATTATTTTAGTTAATGCTATCTTTGTGTCCTCTAACATACTTTTATGTTCACTCTCCTCCCATGAGGCTGTTTTCGGAGGCACATAATTGATCACAAATTTTCTGCTCTTCTTATCTCGGTCTTCCACTTCTATCATAATCATCTCTACTGTATTCTTTCCATATATGACACCTTTCACGTTTATATCCTTCTTAGTCAGGAACATAACTCCACCCCCTTGTTTTTTCTCTCTGTTTCTAATCCAACAATTGTATGCATCATGTCCTACACTGTTGGGTGGTAGTGGGCCTTTTAATTTTGTTTCTACAATTCCCATTATGTCCGGTTCTTTTTCTTTCAAATAATCATTCAGTTCATTCAATCCTGTTATCAATCCATCTATATTTGTGTAAGACGCTCTTAGTTTTCTGCCACTTCCATTGTGTTCTCTGTTTCCCTTATGTTTTTCTTTAGTATGTCGAACTGCTTTATTTTCATGTTCACTACTCTCCAATAGAATCTCTCTTTCTCTGACTCCGTTCTTTCCTCGTTTTTTGCCTTAGCTTCAAGTCTTTTCTGCTTTTCTGCCTCTCTTTCCTCCTTATTCATTTCTCTTTTTATCCATACCTTTTTATATTGATCATTTGTTGCTAGTTTCCCTGTTTTGGATAGAATTTTCTCTGCCGTTGTTTGTGACCTGAATTTAATCTTAATTGGTCTGGTCTTATCTGTACTATATTTTCCGAGTCTGAATTTTTCCTCAATTTCCTTTATAATTTCTGGTTCATCTTCCTGGACTAATTTTAATAAACTGCTTACTCTTTCATTTTCCTCCTTGATTCTTGCGGTTCTATCTGGGTTATGTTTCTCTTCCATTCCTAATATAATTATACATTTCTTTTTGTCAGCTAATTCTCTTACTATATTCTCCTTCTGTCTCATCACTTTAATAACTGAGTCTTCATTATGTTCTTTCAATTGCTGTTTGACTATGTCAGTGAATGAAACCTTATTCCCTTCTTGGGTTGTTCTCCAATTTTTAGCTTCTTTAGCTATTTTCTCTCTGTTTTCATTACTATTCTTCTTCAATTTCTCATTCTCCTCCTTTACATTTCCTAACTGTCTTTTTAGGTCCTCTGTTTCTTCAGTTAAGTTTCTGTTAGCCTTCTCTAGTTGTTCCAACCTTTCAATTCTCTGGAAAATGGAGTCAACATTACCTAACTTACGTTCCAAGTCCTCGATCACCTTATCAACTCTCTCCTCTAGTCTTATCAGTCGGGGGGGGGGGTTGTGTCCCCCCCACCCTCTTTAAATCCCTGGAACATATTCTCGTCACTTTCTTCTGTATTGCTCCTCTCTATACTTCTAATCTTTACATTTTTATTAGACATTCATCCTCACTCAGTCTTTTGTTTACCTTTCGCTTGTCTGGCTGGGCCAAGTCTACTCCCTCCTCATTTCCTTCCATTTCCCTCAGTAATCCCTCCCCTTTTCCTCTTTCCCTACTTTCCCACTACTCCACGAGCAATTTCCCCCCCACCCTGTAAAAACACTAGGCACTTCTCTTTGCGTTGGGATCCACAGACTTCAGTTTTCTTCAGAACGTCATCCAAGCCGTCCATTCGCTGAAGTGTGTGTGCGTGTGTGTATGTATGTCTGCTCTGTGACCTTAGCTAGAGAACTCATTTGCCACTGAGACACCAGCTAGCAAATACGTCTTGTTAAGTTTGTTAATTCCTGTGAAATTTATATCTTCGAATAGTGATAAGTGATTTTGTTGTGTTTTTGTAATTGTATATGTATAGTGGTATACAGTTACAGGTATAAGATAAAGTGTAGTGTTCTAGTAATTTAGAATCAAAATGGTAGGCTGTTACTGTACTCCAAAGGTAGGAGTAATAGTATAAGGCAAGCAGAGTAAACTTCGTTTATGTTTATTCAGTGACCGCTTTTGTTTCTTTTGTTGATTTATATTTTCTCTTTGCCATTTGTACTGCCAAAGGAGGAGCAAAATGGCTTGTGAAGGTTGTGTGAACCTGGAGGACCGTCTCAGGATGTGTGAGAAGGAAATTTGTCTTTTCAAGAGTGCACTCTGTGAGAAGAGTGAATCCTCCCCACAACCCAAAGAGCGTTCCATCTCTTCCACTTCTGCCACTGCCATGAGCGAGTGGCGCCCCGTGGGGTCCCGTTTGTCGAGCCCTTGTTCAGTAAGTGGGTGTCCTGTGGAGGAACCACTGGCTCTAGCAAATTGTTTTGCTCTGCTGGAAGATGAGGTGGCTGAAAATCAGGAGTTCTTGGTGGTGGGGGACTCCATGGTGCAAGGCTATGATGACATCATGCAGCAGAAGACTAAGCGACGTTGCAAGTTTGTATGTCAACTGGGTCGTAGGATCACTGATTGTACCCAGACCATCAGGGAGCAAAGGCGGACAAACACAGTTATGATTGTTCATACAGAAAGTAATGATGTGGGTAGGGTAAGATCAGAGGAAATTGTTCAGAATTACAAGGTCCTCCATCAGGAGATGAAGGAGCATGGGACCTGTCACGTAGTTTGTGGGATCCTTCCAAGGATCTTCACAGGCTCATGTTGGAACAGTAGAGCCATAGGGATCAATGAGAGGATATCACAATTGTGCACGCAACTGCGATATCACTTTCTTGATCCTTGGTATCTCTTTTCCAGGCGTCATGACCTTTATGTTTCTGATGGGATCCACCTTAATTGCAGAGGCAAGGTACTCTTACAAACCTCATAGTGGGAGTTTGTAATGAACTAATTCCTTTTTTGCAGTAGAAACTCAAAGGGAAGGAGAAATAGAGTGTATTGGGAAAATCAGAATAGGGCATAGCAATAATATAGAACAATATGTCAGTGTAGGACAAAATATAATTTTTTGATATAATGTCGGTAGAGGATGAAATATTACATTAAGATATAATGTCAAAGGACAAAATATCTTGATGGGATGTAATGATAGTGGAGGACAAAATATCACAGTAGGATATAATGTCAGTGGAGAACAGAATATCATTTCAGGAAGTGATGCCAGACAGAATATCAATGAACGACGGGTGGTTGGTGTGGGACACAGTTATGGAGGGGGGGCAAAGTGTATATAAGAGATCTGATGACCATGAGGAACCAGATGTCTGTGTTGGGCAAATGTCCATGAGGCACTGAATGTAAATGAAGGACCAACTGTCAGTATAGAGCAAGATGCCAATAAAGAACAAAATTATAATGTAAGGCATGATGTTGAAACTCAAAATGTGTCAAAAAGAAATAATCACAAATTTCTTAAAACCATATACGTTAATGCTCATAGTATCAGGAACAAATTCCAAGAAATCCAGGCTTATGTCAAAAGCAAAAATCTTGATATGATAGGAATAACTGAAACATAGTTAACCCCTTCCATGCAGTGCCGCCTACGTAGGCGGCATGAGGAGCAAGTGGATACGCAAGGCTGCCATATCGGCGTCTTGATTATATTTATTGTAGTTGCCCCTGCATAATGACATACTCTCTAAACTGTCTTCATCACATTTTCTATGGCTATCAAAATTCACGGGAGAAAGAACGATCAATATAAGCGATGACTATTTTTTATGATGCGAGTATTATTACGAAACATCGTACGTCTGGCAGCTAATGCTGCCCGCGAGATTTTGGCCCGTAGTGAAGTGGTTAAATTGTAAAGAGTTTAAAGCTGAATTTAATATTGTGGGATTTAAACACTTTCATCAGGATAGAAACCACAAGAAAGGTGGGGGTGTTCTGTTGTACATTAAAAGCAGTGTCCATGCTTGTATTTACCTAGTTGTATTTTGCGGGAGAAGAACTATGCTCGTAGTGACCTGCAATTGTATCTTTCTGCATCCAGTTCTCTCTTAAAATCATGTATAGTTTTAGAGAAAGTGAAACAGGATGCATATGATAGTTTATGGGTAGAATTAACTCAAACAAGTGGACAAAAAATGAATGTAGGTGTAATATATAGGCCAAAAACATTATCATTAGCAGAAGACAAACTGTTGTTTTAAGAACTGTCTTGTTTCTGCAACTGGGACTTATTGATAATGGGTGATTTCAATTTTACTGATATTGATTGGATGACCTTACAACATGGCCATATAGGTAGTCGCTTGATGGATTTTCTCGGTGACAATTATTTAGTTCAGCATGTAAAAGAACCCACAAGAGATGGAAACTTACTCATTCTATTGATCATTATCTGTGAAATCATGATAACTTATGTAGAAGTTGGTGAAACTATTGCAAATAGCAATCAGAATTTAGATTCAAACTGCTAAAAATTCTTAGAATAGATACATGTGTATCTAAGATACCCGATTTTAGTAAAGCTCAGTTCATAGGACTGTGTCAGGAGCTTCAGCTTACAGATTGGGAGGCAAAATTAAGTGACAGACCTGTAGATCAGATGTGGGAAATATTTCAAAATATGCTGTCTAAGATGAGTCACACTTCATCCCATTTAACCCCTTCCATACGGTGCCGCATACGTAGGCATTATGAGGAGCAAGTGGATACGCGAGGCTGCCATATCGGCGTCTTGATTATTCATTGTAATTGCCCCTCCGTAATGACATACTCTCTAAACTGTCTGTAATCACATTTTCTATGGTTATCAAAATTCACGGGTGAAAGAGAGAACGATCGATATAAGCGGTGACTATATTTTATGATGCGAGTA
Organism: Oratosquilla oratoria; assembly: GCF_046742065.1. Lineage (NCBI taxonomy): Eukaryota > Metazoa > Arthropoda > Malacostraca > Stomatopoda > Squillidae > Oratosquilla > Oratosquilla oratoria. Next base: position 115,872 of record NW_027467574.1, read on the forward strand.
TTATTATGACACGTCGTACGGCTGGCATCGGCTGCTGCCCGAGAGATTTAAGGCCCGTACTGAAGAGGTTAAGGACAGATTCCCCCCCCCCCAAATCAGGATCGCCCAAAATGGCTTGACAAAGAAACTGAAAAGAGTATTGGTAAAAAGAGACAGGCCTATAACAAATACAAGTACTCGGGTGCACCTAATAACTATAAAACTTATGTAATAATACAGAGATTTAAAAAAGACAATAAAAAATGAAAATGATAATACAAAATAAATATTGCTGATAGATCCAAAGAGAATCCCAAAGGATTCTATAGTTACATTAGAGGTAAAAAGGTTATTAGAAATCACATTGACCAACTATTATCTGCTGATGGTCAGCTTGAATATTAAAATGAAGAAATGTGTGATATTTTAAACAACTATTTTAACTCAGTATTCATAAACAAAATATCTCAAAGTGAAGTCCATACTGAAACCTGTGAAAAGTCTAGGGTAAACTTATTACCATAAATATAACAAACAAAGAAATAAAAGGTGTATAATAAAACTCAAAGTTGATAAAACACCAGGGCCTGATGGTTAGCATACAAGAATTAAAAAATGAGATCATTGTTCCATCAGAAATTATTTTCAAGAAATCCATCATATCCGTAGATGTCCCAAGAGAATGGAAGCTAGCTAATGTTACTCCCATATTTAAAAAAGGTGAAAAAAAAAAATTACAGGCCTGTAAACTTGACTTGAACCATCTAGAGTATTGGCTGCATGTTAATGTGGCAAAGTAGCATGCAGTTGATACTTTAGGGTCTATATGGGGTGCTCCTATGGACCAGAGCCACACATCATTTTGTGTGTGATAGAGGAAGACTCTGTTCACAGAAAAATGATGACACTTTTATTATACTGTGACTGTCTCACCATTATGCTGTCCCCCAACCCCTCTACCATTTCTCTGAATATTCATTTCCTTTTTTCACCTACCTTGTGGTGGGAGAAAGAATGCTGCCACCAAGTCTTCCCACTTGAATCGTAAGAGGTGAGAAAAACAGGATGGGGATTAGAACTAGGCATCCTTCTCCCTGTGGCCCCACAGGGAACATTCCTAAAAAAGTGAAGGCACAAGAGGGTCTAGGAGTTTTCTAACCAGTACCCTAAGGTTTGGGTCTTTTAACATGCATGGATGTAGTACAGATGAGAGTGAAAGGGAAGAGATAGGCAATATGTTTGTGAGAAGAAAGATGGATGTGTTGGCTTTGAGTGAAACTAAGTTGAGAGGGAGGGGTGAGTGTGAGTTTGGGGGTGTAATTGGGAGGTTTTTAGGAGTGAAGAGAGGGCAACGGAGAGAAGGGGTGGCTATACTAGTAAATGAAGAGATAGGTAAATGTGTAGTGGAGTGGAAGGAGGTTTCTTCAAGGTTAATGTGGATATAGGTGAAAGTGGGAAAGGAGATGTGGGTTTTGTAAGTGCATATGGGCCTGGTAGTGAGAAGAGCATAGAAGAAAGGGAGGCTTTTTGGATAGATTTAAATGAATGTATACAGGGATTAGGAAGAAACGTCAATGTAGTAGTATTGGGAGACCTTAAAGTTAGGGTAGGAAATTAACCAATAAACGGAGTGGTTGGGAAATGAGGAGTTCCAGGAAAGAATCATAGTGGAGAGTTAATGGTGGAGATGTGTCTAGAGAGTTGATGATAGCAAATACAGTGTTTATGAAGAAAGTCAAGCATAAGTACACATGAGAGAGGGTGGTGGATGGAAGGGTGGTAGATAGAGTGTTATGGACTATGTAGTGGTAGATAATAGTATAATAGGAAGAGTTAAGGATGTACATGTTCTAAGGGGAGAGAGTGGGGGAATATCAGATGATTTGCTGGTGGAAGGTAAGTTGGAGTGGAGGATAGATGGAGAGAGAGGAAAAGGATAAAAGATATGGAGGAGCTTAGAATGAACTGCTTAAATGACAAAGAAAAGGGGAAGGAGTACAAGAATAACCTGAGAGAGGAGTGGGAGGGAGTGAATGATAGAGTAGAACTAGGAGCAGAGGAGGAATGGGGATGGTTCAAGGAGGGAATCACAAGAAGCATGGGAGGAAATAGAAGGAAGGGTAGTGAGTGGTGGGATAAGGAAGCAAAGAAGGTTGTAGAAGAGAGGAAGCAGGCTTTCACAGATTGGTTACAAAATAGGATAAGGTAATCATATGAGAGGTACAAAGAAAAGAGAAGAGAAGTAAAGTATAAGATAAAAGAGGCAAAGAGGAGGGCAGATGTGAAATGGGGTAAGAGTATGACAAAATTTTGAAAGTAATAAAAAGATATTTTGGAAAGAAATTAAGAGAGGAAAAGGAGGCGAATCAAGTAGAGAAGAAAAGGTAAAAGGTGCAGATGGAGAGATGATAATGGAAGAGAAGGCAGTAAGAGGAAGATGGGAAGAGTATTTTAGGGAGTTGCTAAATGTGAAGGAGGATAGGGAGGGAAAGGTTGTTGCAGTGGGAAGTGCTAAGAAAATGATTGTGATGAGTGAGGAAAATGGAGGAGAAATAAGGAAGGATGAAGTGAAGGCAGTTGATAAGATGATGAGAGCAGGTAAGGCACCTGGTCTGTATGGATGTCATGCAGAATGTCTGGAAAAAGGAGGTACAGTGATGGTGGACTTGTTGGTGAGGTTATTTAATTTTTGTTTAAGAGAGGGTAGAGTGCCGGAGGACTGGAGGAGTGCCTGTATAGTTCCGCTTTACAAGTGAAAGGAGGACAAGTGTGAATGTAGTAGTTTCAGAGGGATTAGCTTGTTAAGTGTAGTTGGGAAGACTTATGGGAGGGTCTTGATTGAGAGGATTAGGAGAGGAACAGAGGGAGTAATTGGTGAGGAACAGTGTGAGTTTAGGACAGGTAGATGCTGTGTAGATCAGATTTTTTGTGGTAAGACAGATATGTGAGAAAGCTATAGGAAAAGGTAAGGATGTTTTTTTAGCTTTTATGGATTTAAAAGGCTTATGATAGGGTAGACAGGAAGGCAATGTGGGAGGTATTGCAGATATATGGGATAGGAGGAAAGTTTCTGGGAGCTATCAAGGGTTTTTATGAGAGTTGTAGAGCTTATGTCAGGATTAGAAATGGAGAGAGTGAGTGGTTCGAGGTAAAGGTGGGACTTTGTCAGGGATGTGATATGTCACTGGCTGTTCAATTTATACATGGATGGGGTGGTGCGAGAGGTAAATGCAAGGATGGTGAGTCAGGGTTTGGGGATGGTTAAAGAAAATGGAGAAAAATGGGAGATATGCATTTGTAGCAAGATCAGAGGAGAGATTAAGGAAGTTAATGACAGAGTTTGGAAAGGTGTGTGAAAGAAGAAGGTTGTAGATAAATGTGGTTAAAAGTGAGGTGATGAGATGTATAAAGGGTGAAAGTGGCAGCAGACTGGAAGTGAGTATTAAAGGAGAGAGACTGGAGGAAGTGGAAAGTTTTAGATACTTGGGTCCAAATGTGACAGGAAAGGGAGAAGTGGAGGTGGAGGTAGAATTTAGATTTAGAGAAGCAAGTAAATGCCTTGGTGGATTAAAAGGTGTAATGAGGAATAGACATTTGGGAATGGATGCTAAGAGGAGACTGTATGAAGGAGTGATTATGCTGACAGCACTGTATGGGGCAGAAACATGGAACATAAGAGAGGAAGAGAGAAGGAATTTGAATGTGTTTAAGATAAGGTGTCTAAGAAGTATGATAAGTGTTACTAGGCTGCATAGAGTGAAGAATGAGTAGGAAAATGGGGGTGGAAAGGGAGTTGGGAGATAGGGTGGATGAGAGTATTGGGATGGTTTGGACACATGGAAAGAATGAGTGAAGAAAGACTAATAAAAGAGGCTGTGAAAGGCAGATGTGTAAGGAGGGAACATGAGGGGGTGACCTAGGATGAGATGGATAGATGTGGTAAAAGGGGCTTTGGGGAAGAGGGAAATGTCTGTTGAGGAAGAACAGGAGAGGACAGAAGACAGGGGTGAATGGAGAATGGTTGTATATGGATGATGTTGTGATCCATGAGGTGGAATGGGTGGGGGATGGGGGGGTGAGGGAGTATGTGTGAGAAAAATTTGACGCAGCCAGAATGGATTTCTCCCCGTCTTCCTCTTTTCTGCATGAGGGGACGGAGAGGGGGGGGTCGCAGATTTAATGAAGTGGCCTTGCTGTGGATCTGCTGTGTCTTGCGACACTGCTTCTGACCCAGGGCAGTCGACAAGATGCAGGAATGACCTGTCATCCAGGAGGTGCCAAGATAAGAGGGTGGAAGGGAGTGGAGTGTGATAGGGATGGAATGGGTGGGAGTGGTTTCTATGTCTTTGTCTCTTGGCTACCTCCTGTGTAAGGGGGAAAAAAGCCTTTGGTATATGTATGTATCATCAGAGATGCTATTGAACACTCATTTAGAAAGTAACTGTTTGATAACTGATAGCCATAATGGATTCAGATGGAAACATTCTTGTGTGACTAACTTACTTGAATTCTACAACACAGTCATCTCGAATTATGACAAAAGAAACAAAATAGATTTAATATATCTAGACTTTGCAAAAGCTTTTGATGCCATCCCCCACAAAAGACTACTTACTGAATTAGCTTCATACAGAATAAGTGGTAGCCTATTAAGTTGGACTAGTAATTGGTTGAACGATCGAAAACAGAGAGTTGTTCTAAATAGCAAAACTTGTAGATTGAAAAATGTTACAAGTGGAGTTCCTCTGGATTTTGTTCTTGGGCCACTTCTATTCATAGTGCATATAAATATATAAATGATATAGACCACGGACTAAAATCTATTGTCCCCAAATTTGCTGATGATACAAAACTGTGCAAAATGGCAAATGATCACTTCAATCAATTAGATATTCAAGAAGATGTAGATAAACTACAGCAGTAGTCTGAAAAAGGGCTAATGAAATTTAACATAAGTAAATGCAAGGTTATGCACATAGGTAAAAATAACAGTATGATTACAAGTTATTTGGAAATTCATTAACAAAAGTGGATAGTGAAAAGGATCTTGACGTAATTATCAGTAACATTTTGAAATTGTCTAAGCAGTGTATTTCAGCCTCTGAGAAAGCAAATAATATTCTAGGATAGATTGCATGATCTTTTGACTCCAAAAGTCCATTTCTCATTAATAAGCTATATAAATCATTAGTTCATCCAAATTTGGAATATGCCGTTTCCGTATGGGCACCAAATCTCATTAAAGACATTGACAGATTAGAAAAAGTACACTGGCAAGCCACAAAACTGATTCCAAATATCAAAAATAAATCATATGAAAATCAACCAAAATATTTTAATCTACCTTGAAAAAAGTGTAGACTCAAGAGGTGACTTGATACAGATTTTTAAGATTCTTAAGGGAATTGATGACATCAAAAGTGACAAAATGTTCACACTGAATGAGAATCCGACAGAAAATAATGGTCTGAAACTGTCAGGAAATAGATTTAATTTGGAAGTGGGTAGAAACAACTTCACCAACCATGTAGTTAATGAATGGAATAAACTTCCTGCAGAGGCAGTGCAATGTAGTTCAGTTCAAAGCTTTAAGATTCGTTTAGATTAACACCTAAGCAAGATGCTGTAATTCCTGCCATTTATTTTATATTATTTGTTTGTTTGTTATTATTTGTATGTTTGATGGGAGGAATAGTATAAGGTATTCTCTTTCTTATGTGTGGTGATTGGTGGTGCAGAGACCAACTTTCAAGCAGATGTACTGAGCATTGAATCAGTAAGGAAAGGATAGACAGCAGCATAACATATCCTGCTTGAGTAACATGAAGGCCAGTCTGGAGGCCATTGTTGATTTGGGTCTCTTACAAAAGTGGCCTAGGGTAACAAATTGATTGATTGATCCGCTCCATGAATTATTTTGAATGAATGAGAAATGGGGTTGTCATATAATGAAACAGTGAGATCAAACAAGCTTAGGCTGTTGGGAACCTGCTGTGGAAGTGTTGTATTTACTTATTTGTATTACACAGGAAAAAGAACATTGCTCATTAGGCCCTGTTCCCCACTCTCCAACTTATCATACCTAGCATCAAGTTCATGCACAGTTCTAACTTGGTTTATATCCTTACTTTCCAGTTATCTTATTTAGCTTTGAAGTTATGCATTGATCCAGCTTTGGCTATATCACCTGAGCTATCCCAAGTATTTATGCATTTATATATTTCTTCACATCCTTTAGACATGTAGTTATTTTTAATCATATGATTTATATGCTAGGCTGAGAGTCAATTTGGTTACTGCCTTTTCTATTCTCTCAATCTTGCTTATATCCTTCACTCTGTGTGGACCATACTATTGATTCTTATTCTAGTCTTTGAAAAATCAGGATTTCTATTATTATTATTTTATCTTATTTATTTGTTTATTTATCTATTTTAATCTCTTGATCAATATAGTGGAAAGCAACTTTGATCTCCTCTAGCAGTCAATATGTCTCTCCCACAGTCCTGCTTATATGTCTGTCAGGTGACAGGTTATCTTTTATCAGTACTCCCAAATCTTTCTCCTCTTTTGTTTTTGTGCATGGATTCACATCCCAAGGAAGAATTTAAGAATAGTCTTTTGTAGCTATTGGCCATTGCCAGTATTTTGCATTTATTGGCATTGAAATTAATTTTCCATTCTTTGCTCCATGCAAAATTAGAGGCATAAAATCCACTCCCACCCATTCCATCCCCAACATACTCCACTCCCATCCACAAATTTGGTCCCAACATTTGCAAACCTGACATATGAACAAAAACTGGCCGAACTGGAATTGCCAACCCTGGAACAAAAAAGAGAATGAGGGAACCTAATAACCATCTACAGAATTATGAAAGGAAAAGAATACCTTGATAGAGAGGACTTATTAAAGCAGGACAGAGGAAAAACAAGAGGACATGCAATGAAACTCAAAAAGGATAACTACAGAAGAGACCTGAAAAAGAACAGCTTCCCAGACAGAGTGATAGATATATGGAACAAATTAGATGAAGAAATAGTGTGTGCAAACACAGTACAACAATTTAAGAACAAACTTTATCTTGTAAGGTACAAAAACAGGTCACCTTGAGCATAGCTCCCCTTCCCATATAATACAACTAGGTAAATACATTCAAACTCCTCTCTTCCTCTTTTATGTTCCATGTTTTTGCCCCGTACACTACTGTCAGCACAATCACTCCTTCATACAATCTTCTCTTAGCATCTATTCCCAAATGTTTATTTCTCATTGCACTTTTTAGTCCCTCAATGCATTTACTTGCTTCTCTCAATCTGTATTCTATCTCCACCTCCACTACACCTTTTCCCACCACATTCACACCCAAGTATCTAAAACTATCCACTTCTTTCAGTCTCTCTCCCTTAATACCCACTTCCAGTCTGCTGCCACTTTCTCCCCTTGTACATCTCATCACCTTACTTTTACCCACATTTACCTTCCACTTCCTTCTTTTGCACACCTTCCCAAACTCTATCACTAACTTCCTTATTCCCTCCTCTGAACCTGTTACAAACATAGTATCATCAGCAAACAACAACTGGCTTATCTCCCACTTTTCTCCATTTTCTTTAACCATCTCCAATCCCCAACCCACTACTCTTGCATTTACCTTTTGCTCTACCCTATCCATATAGAAATTGAACAGCCAAGGTGACATAACACATCCCTGACGAAGTTCCACCTATACCTCAAACCACTCACTCTCTCCATTTCTAATTCTAACACAAGATCTACTACTGTCGTAAAAGCTCTTGACTGCTCCAGCTTTCCTCCTATTGCATATATCTGTAATACCTCCCACGGTGCCTTCCTGTATACCCTGATATAAGTCTTTTCTAGATCCATAAAAGTCCAAAAAGCATCCTTACCTTTTTCTAAAGCTTTCTCACATATCTGTCTTACCACAAAAATCTGATCTTATCTTTGCTTCTCTTCTCTTTTCTTTGTACCTCTCATATGATTCCCTCATCCTATTTTGTAACTAATCTGTGAAAGCTCGCCTCTTCTCTTCTACAACCTTATTTGCCTCCTCATCCCACCACTCACTACCCTTCCTTCTTTTTCCTCCTGTCCTCCTTGTTCCATACACCATCTTTGCACACCTTGTGACTCTCTCCTTGAACCATCCCCATTCCTCCTCCAGTCCTAGTTCTACTATATCCTTCACTCCCACCCACTCCTCTCTCAGGTTCTTTTTGTACTCCCTCTCCTTTTCTTTGTCATTTAAGCAGTTCACTCTAAGCTCCTCCATATCTTTTATCCTTTTCCCCTTTCTCCATCTATCCCCCACATTCAACTTACCTTCCACCAAACAATTATCTGATATTCCCCCACTCTCAACCCTTAGAACATGTATATCCTTAACTGTTCCTACTATACTCCTGGTTACCACTATATAGTTCATTAAAGCCTTATCTACCACCCCTCCATCCACCACCCTTTCCCATGTATACTTATGCTTGACTTTCTTCCTAAACACTGTATTTGCTATCCTCAACTCTCATAAAGCATCTCCATCATCAGCTTTCCACTACGCTTCTTTCCTGGAACTCTACACATCTCAACCACTCCATCTATTAGTTGATTACCTATCCTAGCATTAAGGTCTCCTAATACTACTACATTGACATTTCTCCCTAATCCCATTACGCACTCATTTAAATCCATCCAAAAAGCCTCCCTTTCCTCTCCATTTTTCTCGCTACCAAGCTCATATGCACTTACAAAAACCCACATCTCCTTTCCCAGTTTCACCTTCATCCACATTAACCTTGAAGAAACCTCCTTCCACTTTACTACACAACTATCTCTTCACTTACTAGTATAGCCACCCCTTATCTCCCTCACCCTCTCTTCACTCCTAAAAGAACCTCCCAACTACACTCCCAAACTCACACTTGCCCCTCCCTTTCAGCTTAGTTTCACTCAAAGCCATATTTCTTCTCACAAACATACTCCCTATGTCCTCCCCTTTATTCTCATCTGTACCACATCCATGGACATTAAAGATCCAAACCTTAGGGTACTGGTTGGAAAACTCCTAGACCCTCTTATGACTAATATATATATATATAATTTTTTTTTTTTTTTTTTTTTTTTTTTTTTAGCTAATGGGAGAAGGATTCCTAGTCCTAATCCCCACCCCTTTTTTTTCCCGTATTCTTTTCCCCCACCATAGGGTTAGGCGAAAAAAGGAAATAAATATTCAGAAAAGTGGCACAGGACAGTAACAAGGGGTTGAGGGACAGCATAACGGAAGGACAACTGCAGTATAATAAAATATTATCATTTCTCTATGAACAGAGATTTCCTCTGTCATAGACAAAATGATGTGTGTCTCTGGTCTGTGGGGGTGCCCCATTACCCTTAAGTATCAGCTGCATCTACTTAACCACAATAACATGCAGCCAATACCCCAGATGGAAATTAGTGTATACATTTTTTTCCAATAGCCTACATTCCTCCTCGTGTCACTCTCCTCATGATTTTTGCATCATCTGCAAACTTCTTGGCATAGCTTGTTGTACCTTATATTATGTCATTGACATTACTGGTGTAAGCACTGAACCTTGTGGATCTCTGCTGGTCACTGCTCTCCATCCTGACATGTTATTCTTTACTATTATCTTACCTCTCCTTCAAAAAATCTTTCATCCATTTAAGTAGTTTGTCTCATTCCTTCAATATATTCCAATTTCCTTATAAATCAATGCTGAGGTACTTAATCAAAAGATTTCTTTAGGTTGAGGTACACATGTATTTACCTAATACACCTGATTGTAGTATGCAGGAAAGGAGCAATGCTTGTTGGGTCCCATCACCTACTCTCCAATTTATCAGTGTGTATGTACAGTATGTATGAAAAAGAAACAGTATGTCAGGTATAAAGTATCTTGTTGTTTTATCTATACCTACTTATTGTTTTATCTATACCTACTATAATTCAGCTATTACAGAATCAGTGCACCATAAAATTTAATAACATGATTGTGAAAAAGCACTCATCTTTTTTGTTTTCATGTTTTATATGAAGTATTATATATATATAATTTTTTTTTTTTTCCCAGGTTGTGGCGGTATTTATCATCAATCGTTTGGTAATTTTTCAACCCATGGCTTTCCTAATGATTATCCAGCCAACAGTGAATGTGTATGGGAAATCAGATTTCAACCATCATACCATGTTATCTTATCATTTCTAGATAGATTTGATATTGAGACAAGTTCTGGATGCCAGAATGATTTTGTGGAGGTGGGTTATTATTTGGATTAACTTGGTCTTTTTTGAATAACTATATCTCAAAGGATATCAAAATTAATCACACTATACGGTAAAGGACATTAGAAATTCTTTTTTGTTAGTCTTGTCAAATTTCTACCACCATACATGCTCACAAACATTGAAAACCAGTAATAAGTTGAAGTGTAACCCATCCAACTGTGTGAACCATTGTTATTTTGTTGGGTCAGTAGCTGAGAAATGAGAATGTAAATTTACTCACTACTTGCAGACCTTAACCAATTTTGTCAGATACTTTCAAGTCTACTATCCACTTTCTCCCTGTCTTCCTAGGATCAACAATGGGTTCCTGTATATTGTGATCCTGCAAAATGGATATTTAAGAGAACTGACTCCCTGTTGCACATTGAGTCTAGGTTTGATTTGAGCTGCTCTTGTCACCTAACCTCCTGAAGCATCCTAATCATTTGATTCCAGAAGAGGTGGGGCATTAAGTCAAGGCTAATGCTTGTCATGCTGCTCATTCGGGATAATTAGGACAAAACTGAATGGGTCACTACTTGCACACAAGCTTCCAGGACATGATTGCTATTAGACATTTCACAACAAAGAATTGGGAGGCAATGAATAAAAATATGACCAGGGATAGAAATATCCTTGTTCCAAGGTGATACAGTAAAATGATATATCAAACTGCTTATCACAGATCTAGAATGAATTTTCATGGACATACCAGTAAAGTGTTATCATAAAGTATCTTTGGTAAGTTTTAAGCAGCATGTGACACCATTTTCTTAAACAGAACTGGGCCAGGAAATAATTATCAATATGGGCACTGTACATAGACAACAGCAAACAGCATCCAGTGCTTTCCTAGATTTACAAAAAGTATTTGATAAAGTACCACATAAAAAGCTACTAAGAAAGATTAAGATAATAGGTGGTGTGCAAGGAAAGTTATTGAAATGGATGGAAGATTTCTTGAACAGGATAAAAATGAGGGTGGTACTTGTAGACAAGAACTCGACCTGGGAAGAAATGATAAATGGAGTCCCATAAGGATTGGCTCTGATAATATTTGCCATATATATATATATATTGGATATAATGTTTGCCATATATATATATATATATGTATATTGATAATGTTTGCCATATATATATATATATATATATATATATATATATATATATATATTGGATATAATGTTTGCCATATATATATATATATATATATATTGGCTCTGATAATGTTTGCCATATATATAAATGACATGGATGAAGGTGTGGAATGTTATATGAATTTCTTTGCAGATGATGCAAAACTACTAAAGAAAGTAAGTACAGAGGAAGACTGAGTCACTACAGAAAAACCTGGATTAAGTCTGGAAATGGAGTCAAAAGTGGGAAGTGAACTTCAACATCAAGAAATGTAGTATAATGGAGTTTGGAAAAAGTAAAAATAGAATATGAGGGCAATATAAAATTGGTATAAAGTAAGTAAAAAAAAGTTAGCTTGGAAAGGGATCTAGGAGTAATTATCAACAAAAACATGTCACCAGACAAGCATATTAACAAAATAGTCAGAGAAACCTTCAATTTACTAAGATCAATGAAAGTGGCCTTTGACTACTTGGATGAGGAAATGGTAAAAAAATATCAGTCACATTAATAACACCAAGATTGGAGTATCCTGCAACACTATGGACACCTGCTACAAAAAAAGAATATAGAGAAAGTAGAAAGAATCCAAAGAGCAATGACAAAGATGGCACCAACTTTCTCTAAATTGACATACAAAAATTGTCCAAACTGGAACTACCAACACTGGAATAAAGAGGAGATGTACTGGCCATTTACAGAATTATGAAAGGGATGGAAGTCCTCAACAGAGAAGATTTATTAAAGTGGGATAAGAGAAAAAGAAAAGTAAAGTTATAGAGGAGATCTGAGAAAGAATAGTTTCCCATCCAGTGATAGATATCTGGAACAATTAGATGAGGCAACAGTGTATGCAAAAACTGTACAAGAATTTGAAAACAAACTAGATGCTGAAAGATACAAAGATGAGAAAAACAAGAGGACATGAAAAGAAACTCAAAAAGGATAGTTATAGAAGAGATCTGAAGAAGAATAGTTTCCCACACGGAGTGATAGATATGTGGAACAAATTGGATGAGGCAACAGTGTGTGCAAAAACTATAGAAAAATTTGAAAACAAACTAGATGCTGAAAGATACAAAGATGGGTCACTATGAGCATAGCCCTCTTTCCGTATAATACAACTATGTAAATAAATAGGTAGATTATGGAGAGCTGCTACATGGGTTTCATGCAAGAGAGAACTGGTGGCAACAGACTGACTGACAATAAGCCATCCACATTTGCATGTGCAACTTTTAATTATTTTGTTGTCTTTCTACACAGTGTAAGGTCATAACATAATCCATAAACCAGTCTGTGTATGAACTATGAATTCTCATCTGGAAGAGTAATAGTTTTTGCTTACAAGCCCAGCACCTGATCCAAAACTGTGGTAAATCAATGAAAAAAATAATGGTTTTATTACTGCCTTTAGCATGATTATTTTTACTTGATTTTTATAATCATATATTCCCACTTAACAGGTTTCAAATGGACAAAGTGAAAATACCCATGGGCCAGTGGTCTACACACCTGGAGACAAACTCTGTGGAAAAGCTTTCCCACCTACCATTGTTTCTTCCAACAATGCAGTACGCATCCTATTCAGGTCAAATGACAATATCCAAGGGCAAGGATTCAAGGTAAGAGACAAGAGTAATTAGAAGAAAAGAACAATGGCTCAGTTTATGTGATAATGAGTTACATTAATCAGAATTGAAAGATGATAATTCTATTAGTTTTAGTGTTTAAGATAAAATCTTCTCTTTGGATCCATTCTCAGATGTCTGCTTCTTATGGCACTTTTCAGTCCTCCAACCCATTTACTTGTTTCTCTCACTCTACAGCTTACCTCTACTCTCACTCCTCCATTTCCTGCCACATGTGATCCCAAATACTCAAAACTGTCCCCTTCCTTCAGCCTTTCTCCTTTAACCACTTCCATACGGTGACGCCTACGTAGGCGGCATGAGGAGCAAATGGGTACTCGATGTTGCCGACGTCACCATCTTGATTATATTTATTGTAGTCGTACCTATGTAATTTTCATTCTCTCTAAACTGGCTTCATCAGTTTTCTATGGTTATCAAAATACACGGGTGAAAGAGAACGAACGATTGAGCACTGACTTTATTTTTTATAATGCGATTATTATGACGCAACATCGCACGTCGGGCAGCTAATGCTGCCAGACGTGCGATGTGCCCCGTAGTGAAGAGGTTGATACTTATTTTCAACTCACTGCCACCCTCTTCTTATGTACATCTCATCACCTTACTTTTACCCACATTTACCTTAAATTTTCTCCTATTACATACATTAAATCCATCCACTGACCCTGCCATGAGCACAGTGTTGACCGCCAACAACAACTGGCCCACCTCCCACTCTTTAATCATCTCCAATCCCCTGCCAATTACCCTTGCATTTACCTCATGTACCACCCCATCTGTGTACACATTGAACAGCCATGGCGACATGACAGTCCTGATGCAGCCCCACCTTTACCTCAAACCACTTGCTCACTCCATTTCCAATCCTAACACAGGCTCTACTATTCTCATAAAAACTCTTGACTGCCCTTAATAGCATTCCCCTAATCCCATTTATCTGCAATATTTCCCATAGTGTCTTCCTGTCTATCTTGTCATAAACCTTCTCCAAATCCATAAAGGTCCAAAATACATCTTATCTTTTGCCAAAGCTTTCTCACAAATCTGCCTAACCATAAAATTTTTATCCACACATCCTCTACTTTTCCTAAACCCACACAAATCCTCACCAATTATTCCCTCTGTTCCTCTCCTAATCCTAACTATCAAAACCCACCCATAAGCCTTTCTAATTACATTCAACAAACTGATCACTACAAAACTACTACAATCATATTTGTCCCCTTTTCCTTTGTAAAACAGAACTGTACAGGTACTCCTCCAGTCCTCTGGCACTCTCCCTTCCCTTAGACACACATTAAACAACCTCACTAGCCAGTCCACTGTTACTGTACCTCCCTTCTTTAGTCATTCAGCATGAGACCCATCCAACACAGGTGCCTTACCAGCTCTCATGATTTTCAAAACTTGTACCTCATTTTTTCTTATATCTTCCATTTTCTTCTCCCATCACCATTTTCTTAGCACCTCTCATTGCCACAATCAATCAATCCTTATCATCTTCCACATTTAGCAACTGACCAAAATAATCTACCCATCTTCCAATTAACATTCGTCCATCTTCTCCTTTTTACCTTTTCCTCTCTACCTGACTCACCTCCCATTCCTCTTTTAACTTCCTTCCAAAACTTTTTATTCTTTTCAGAGATTGTCATGCTCCTCCCAATTTTGCATCTCTCTGTAATTTTTGCTTCTCTTCATTTTTCTTTGTACATTTCATATCCCTCCTAAGTCCTAATTTGTAGCTAGTCCATTAATGTTTGCTTCTATTCTTCTGCTACCATCTTTACTTCATCATCCCACCATTCATTACCCTTCCTCCTATTCCCCCCCCATTCTCCTTATTCAATATACCATCTTTTGCTCACCTTGTTACTTCCTCCTTGAAACACATCCAATCCTCTTCTACTACCAACTCTATCCTTCACCACCTCCCACAGTTCTCTCATCTTCTCTCAGTACTTCTTCTCCTTCTCCTCATTTAAATTGTTTATTCTAAGTCCTTCTCTACCTTCCACCCTTTTCCTCTTTCTCCACCTATCCTCCACTCTTAACTACCCTTCCACTGAAAAGATGATCTGACAATTCCCCACTCTCTCCCCAAAGAACATGGACCTCCAGAACTCTTCCTATCCTTCCTTTGGATACCACAACATAGTCTATTAATGCCTTATCAACCACCTTTCCATACCCCACCCCCATGTGTATTTATGCTTGACTTTTTTCTTATACACTGTAATAGCTATTGTCAACTCTTTCTAAACACATTTCCACCATCAACTCTTCACTATGATTTTTACCTGATGCTCCAAACTTCCCAACCACTCCATCTATTGATTTGTCTAGCATTGAGATCTCCCAACACTATAGCATGATATTCCTCCCAAAACTCTTTAAGCACTCATTTAAATCTATCAAAAAAGCCTTCCCCTACACTCTTCTCACTACCTTGAAGATCCTTCCACTCCATCACATGCTTTCCTCTCTCATCACTTACTAGCAGAGCTGCCCCTTCCCTCCCTCCCCCCTCCTCACTCCCAATACCTTCCCCTCCACACTCCCAAGCTCAAAATTGCTCCTTCCTTTCAACCTAATTTAATTTAATGCCAACATATCCATCATCTTACAAACATTTCTTTTATGCTCATCTGTACCACATTCATGCACATTTAACCCCTTCCATATGGTGCCGCACACGTAGGCATCATGAGGAGCAAGTGGATTCGCGATGCTGCCATATCGGCGTCTTGATTATATTTATTGTAGTCGCCCCTGTGTTTTTACATTCTCCCTAATCTGCTTTTAATCCCATTCTCTGTGGTTTTTTAAATTCACGGGTGAAAGAGAGAACGATCGATATAAGCCGTGACTATATTTTATGATGCGAGTATTATTACGACACGTCGTACAGCTGGCATTGGCTGCTGCCCGCGAGATTTAAGTCCCATAGTGAAGTGGTTAATGACCCAAATCTTAGGGTCCTGGTTGGAAATCTCCTCCTAGACCCTCTTGTGCTTTGACTTCTTGTAGGGTGATTTTGCAGAGAGCAGAATACCTAGTACCAACATTCTGACCCACTTATCTGCCTTTTTTGACCCACATAGGAAACACAGTAGCAGAATTCTTTCCTCCCCCTACCACAGGGGGACAGAAATGAAAAAGAAAAAGTGTACTCAGTAGAGTGGTACAGGACAGTTTTAATTGGGAATAGCATAATGGAGGGATAGACAAAGTACAAAAGTAGCATTATTCCTCTAGGAGTAGAGATTTTATTCTAACATAGACAAAATTATGTGTGGCTCTAGTCTGTAGGGGCAGCCCAAAACAGTCCCCAAAACATTGGCTGCATGCTACTGTACAATAAATACTGCACAACAACTTGCAATCACTATTCCTGTATAGGGAATACCCCAGTATGGATAAATAGCTCATATTACACGGCCCTACCTTAGTCATGCCCAGAGAGTAGCACAATATTCCTTTCTTAATGACACTCATGGGCCATTACAGTGGCTGTATCAGGTTACAAGAAACCATAGGTCACCTGCAAGAGAAAATTGGGGTCATTGAATTACTTAGTTTCCCAGCCTCTCTCTTCTTAAACTCACCTCCAACTCAGTGCTACTTTCACCCTTGAATATCTTATCACCTTACATTAGCCCATATTTACTTTCAGCTTTCTCTTCTCACATACCATATGAAACTCTGCCAGCAACTGTTTCATTCTATCCTTCAACAACTCAGTTACAAGCAGTGTCAACCACAAGTCCTAAAAGTCAAGGATCACCTTGACATCAGAGACACACAAACACTCACTGCAGCACAAACACAGCTCAACCACTACACTACACCACATGACATGACACCCACACATGCCAAGAAACATCAAAAGAACACCCAAATACCTATATCACACACAAATATTCTTCTCTCCTCAATCACCAGACACCCTTATCCATATCCAGCATATCCATAATCATATTGTTCACTGCTCTATCTACAGACTGAAAGACAACACATTGCTGCATGCCCAACCCACTGATATCCATCCCTCTGAATCCTCTCTCCTCCAAGAGTACAGAGTCAACCTGGCCAGGTTGCAGTGTGGCCACCATCCAACCCTTCCAATACCCCGTCTGGGGTATTTGCTGCATGTTATTGTGGCAGAGTAGCATACAGCTGACACATTAAGGTCTATATGGGGCACCCCTATGGACCAGAGCAACACATAGTTTTGTCTGTGATAGAGAAATTATGACATTTTTATTATACTATGACTGACCCTCTATTATGCTGTCCCCCCACCCCTTGTTACTGTCCTGTACCATTTCTCTAAATATTCATTTCCTTTTTTCACCTAACCCTGTGATGGGGGAAAAGAATACTGCCACCAAGTCTTCCCACTTGAGTCATACGAGGCAACAAAAAACAGGATGGGGATAGGACTAGGAATCCTGCTACCTGTAGCACCAAAGGAGACATTCCTAAAAAAAGTAAAGGCATAAAAGGATCTAGGAGTTTTCCAACCAGTACCCTAAGGTTTGGGTATTTTAATGTGCATGGATGTGATACAGATGAGAGTAAAAGGGAAGAGATAGGCAATATGTTTTTGAGAAGAAAGATGGATATGTTGGCATTGAGTGAAACTAAATTGAAAGGGAGGGGCGAGTGTGAGTTTGGGGATGTAGTTGGGAGGTTCTTAGGAGTGAAGAGTTGATGAGGGAGTAAAGGGGTGGCTATACTAGTAAATGAAGAGATTGGTAAGTGTGTAGTGGAGTGGAAGGAGGTTTCTTCAAGGTTAATGTGGATAAAGGTGAAGCTGGAAAGGGGGATGTGGGTTTTTGTAAGTGCATATGGGCCTGGTAGTGAGAAGAGTGTAGAGGAAAGGGAGGCTTTTTGGATGGATATGAGTGCATAATGGGATTAGGGAGAAATGTCAATATAGTTGTATTGGGAGACCTTAACCTCTTCCATATGGTGCCGCCTACGTAGGCGGCATGAGGAGCAAGTGGATATGCGAGGCTGCCATATCGGAGTCTTGATTATATTTATTGTAGTTGTCCCTGCGTAACTGACATACTCTCTAAACTGGCTTCATCACATTTTCTATGGTTATCAAAATT
Organism: Oratosquilla oratoria; assembly: GCF_046742065.1. NCBI lineage: Eukaryota > Metazoa > Arthropoda > Malacostraca > Stomatopoda > Squillidae > Oratosquilla > Oratosquilla oratoria. The sequence continues at coordinate 134,076 of NW_027467574.1, forward strand.
CACAGGTGAAAGAGAGAACGATTGATATAAGCGGTGACTATTTTTTATGATGTGAGTATTATGACGCAACATCATACGTCTGGCAGCTAATGCTGCCCGAGAGATTTTGGCCCGGAGTGAGGTGGTTAAAGCTAGGGTAGGAAATGAACCAATAGATGTTGTGATTCGGAAGTGTAGAGTTCCAGGAGAAAATTGTAGTAGAGAATTGATGATGTAGATGTGTCTAGAAAGAGAGTTGATGATAGAAAATACAGTGTTTAGGAAGAAAGTCAAGCATAAGTACATATGGGAGAGGGTGGGGGATGGAAGGGTGGTAGATAGAGCATTAATGGACTATATAGTGGTAATCAGGAGTATAGTAGAAAGAGTTAAGGATATATGTGTTCTAAGGGAAGAGAGTGGGGGAATATCAGATTATTTGTTGGTAGAAGGTAAGTTGAGAGTAGAGGATAGGTGGAGAAAGAGGAAAAGGGCAGAAGGTAGGGAGGTACTTAGAGTAAACTGTTTAAATGAGAAAGAAAAGGAGTATAAGAAGCTAAGAGAGGAGTGGGAGGGAGTAAAGGAAAGAGTAGAACTAGGAGTGGAGTAGGAATGGGGATGGTTCAAAGAGGGAGTCATAAGTTATGCAAAGATGGTGTGTGGAAAAAGGGTGGGAAGAAATAAAAGGGTAGTGAGTGATGGGATGAGGAAGCAAAGAAGAGTGTAGAAGAGAAGAAGCAGGCTTTCATAGGTTAGTTACAAAATAGGACGAGGGAATCATATGAGAGGTACAAAGTAAAGAGAAGAGAAGTAAAGCATAAGATAAAGGAGGCAAAGAGGAGAGTAGTTGTGAAATAGGGTAAGAGTATGACAGAAAATTTTGATAGTAATAAAAAAATGTTTTGGAGGAAAGAAATTAAGAGAGGAAGAGGAGGCAAATCAAGTAGAGCAGAAAAGGTAAAAGGTGCAGATGGAGAGATGATAATGGAAAAGAAGGCAGTGAGAGGACAGTGGGCAGAGTATTTTAGGGAGTTAGTAAATGTGAAGGAGGATAGTTGCAGTGGGAAGTGCAAAGAAAATTACCATGTTGAGTGAGGAAAATGGAGGAGAAATAAAGAAAGATGAAGTAAAGGCAGTTGTTAACCACTTCCATACGGTGACGCCTACGTAGGCGGCATGAGGAGCAAGTGGGTACTCGTTGATGCCGACGTCGGCATCTTGATTATATTTATTGTAGTCGTACCTACGTAAACTCCATTCTCTCTAAACTGGCTTCATCATATTTTCTATGGTTATCAAAATACACGGGTGAAAGAGAATGAATGATTGAGCACTGACTTTATTTTTTATAATGCGATTATTATGACGCAATATCGCACGTCGGGCAGCTAATGCTGCCAGACGTGCAATGTGCACCGGAGTGAAGAGGTTAAGATGATGAGACCAGGTAAGTCACCTGGGTTGGATAGATGCCATGCAGAATGTCTAAAAAAAGGAGGTACAGTGATGGTGGACTGGCTGGTGAGGTTATTTAATATTTGTTTAAGAGAGGGTAGAGTGCTGAAGGACTGGAGGAGTGCCTGTATAGTTCCTCTTTACAAGGGAAAAGGGGACATGGATGGGGTGGTGTGAGAGGTAAATGCAAGGGTAGTGGGTCAGGGATTAGAGATGGTTAAAGAAAATGGAGAAAAGCCAGTTGTTTGCTGATGACACTGCACTTGTGGCAGGATCAGAGGGATTGAGGAAATTAGTGACAGAGTTTGGGAAGATGTGCAAAAGAAGGAAGTAGAAGGTAAATGTGGGAAAAAGTAAGGTGATGACATGTACAAGGGGAGAATGTGTGTATCGGGTGGCTAAATGAGTGCAAAAATCAATTGTCAAATTTTAGTATATTTGGTTATACACTGACAACAAACGCGTGCACTCGCTACAAGGCTGTCTTCAATACTGACGCGCCCAGCTCTAGTTTGCGTGAGAAGACGTGCATTGCTTCTGCAATATCTCATACAAGTCATTTTTATACATAATATAAATATTACAATGAATAATAAAACAATGCAATATAAGATAATTTCATACTACACACCATGCCAACACATCGCTCAGCCGCACCAATCGGTGACCTCGTCAAGCAAACAAGAAAAAGACTGACCAAGGCAAGGAGAATCCAAATTACACAAAGACAAACCACACACATACCACATACTGTACACAACAGTGGCAGACAGAAGTGTGGGAAAAATGGATACAACAGCACACCCAATACATTAAATAAACACATACATTAATGATTACATAAAGACAATACATACAAACACAAAAAGGAACATAAGACTGGTGCCAGTTAACAAAAATACAAATACAGCAATTGCCGGACATCCGAGACATGATACTTAATATCTAAACACGACAAAATACAATTCAAGATAGTACACTTAAGAGCTAAATCATATGTACACTTAACCAAGAAAAGGACACACACAAAAATGGGAAACATCACAAGAATACATAAATGGGAAACATCACAAGAATATATAAATGGGAAACATCACAAGAATACATAAATGGGAAACATCACAAGAATACATAAATGGGAAACATCACAAGAATACATAACACTACACAATGAAAGTTTAGGTAATTACAGGACCCCTTGACCTAAGGTCATAACAATGAGGGGTAGATAAACAAGGCATAGTTCTTGCTGTGGGCCCAGGAGGAGGCCAGGTAAAGGTAGGGATAGGCACTTGAGTCTTCTTGAGCCTATCAGAGTGTGAAATCTCGCTAAGGCCTGTAGAGGGGTAAAAAATCCTGAACTTGTTAGGGTGTAGACGTTCAGTCACCAAAAGGGGGCCCTCAAATTTACAATTCAACTTTGACTGGCGATCAGGCATGCTTTTGAAAACATGATCACCAACACCGATGGTCACAGGTTTTGCACGAGCATGTTGTTTCAACATGTCGGCCTTTGAAACATCCAGTTTATCTCTCACATAATTATAAATGACATGCATCACATGACTCTGGATTTTACTATACTCATCTAAATTGTAGAGGGGACGAGCAGGGCTGTCAAGCACATCATATGGGAGCCGTTTCTCAACTCCAAAGATAACATAATGAGGCGTTTTGCCCGTGGAAACATTAATGGTGCTATTGATACAAGCACTAACATGGGGAAGCCAATCCTCCCAAGACTCATGAAAATTACTAGCAAGGTGACGTAGGATCTCTAAAATTTTCCTGTTCGTCCTCTCCACAAGACCATTGGATGCTGGATGATAAGCAGTCACGAATGTCTGTTTGATACCATAACATTCACAAATACCTGCCAAAACCTCGTTCCTAAATTCCGTCCCATTATCACTAAGGAGCACCAAAGGAGTGGTGTATGGACACAACACATGGGAAACTAAAGCATGTGCTACAACTGGTGCAGATTTGTTACGTAAGGGAGCTAAGATCACAAAACAACTAAAGTGATCCACACACACAAGGACATACACACCCTGCGTGCTACGAGGCAGTTGCAAAAGGTCTATAGCCACAGTCTGAAAAGGGCGAGGAGGAGTAGGGTACTCTAAGATGGGAAGTGCTTGTAGAACCTTTGTTCTGGGCACAAGAACTACACCGGGCTACATGAGAGGTAATGTCTAGTCGAATTTTAGGCCACTAATATTTCTTCCATGCCATAGCCAGAGTTTTGTCATGACCTGGGTGACCAGCCTGAGGGGCATCATGAGCAAGGGACAAAACAATGGGAACTAGAGACTCAGGGATCACTAGCTGTGCCACATCTTGCTCAAACACTTCCACAGTATGAATGAGAACCTTGTCCTGCAGGGAAAATTGGGACAGAGGTACTGGTAAAGCTGGTAAGATGGAATCATCACCAGACTCCAAAGCATAACTAACAGCAGACCAAACAGGTTTTTCATGCTGAACTTTGGCCAGATCCTGCAGGGAGAAGTTAGGAATCACGGTAACAGCAGCAACAGGGATATTCCGTGAAAGTGTATCAGCAACGTGGTTTGCACGCCCGGGGATATGCTTAAGGGTTGGATTGAATTCCTCGATCGTGAGGAACCATCTGGCTAGGCGGCCTGACAGATTCTTGCCCTTAAAAAGCTGAGTGACAGCAGTGTGGTCCATGTAGACTGTAATAGGATATCCAAAAATTATATCACGGAAGTGCTTTAAAGCCCACACCACTGCCAGGGCCTCTAAATGAGTAACAGAGTAACGGGACTCAGGCTTATTAAGAATGCGACTAGCATATGCAATAACATGAGGTCTACATCCATCTACTTGTTGCATGAGTACAGCTCCAGTACCTGTACCAGAAGCATCTGTACAAATAGTAAAGGGGATACTATAATCAGGGAAAGCCAACACAGGTGCTTCAGTAAGAGCAAGCTTCAAGGAATCAAAACTTGTCTGATGGACATCACGCCACTGGAAGGAAGAGTCCTTCTTGAGAAGGTGAGTGAGAGGGGAAGCAATTGAAGCAAAGTCTTTAATGAATGCACGATAGTATCCTGCAAGTCCAAGGAAGGAACATACATTTTCAACTGACTTCGGTATAGGGAAGTCCTTGACTGCCTTGATCTTTTCACCTGTGGTATGGATACCATGCTTGTCTACAACATGACCTAGGAACTGGATACTAGCCTTGAAAAAGGAACATTTGGGTAAGTTGAGTTTCAACCCATCTTCAGCAAAACGTTGCAAGACCATGGACAACTGAGAAAAGTGGCTTTCCACATCTTTGGAAACTAGAATCAAATCATCCAGGTAAACAAAAAGTCCATTCTCAATTAAGCCATGAAAAATGGAGTTAACTAAACGCTGGCAAGTCAAAGGAGCTACCGCAAACCCATGGGGCAACAAAGCCATTCATAGTGCCCACTGGGAGTCGAGAAGGCCATGATTTTATGAGACTTCTCCTCCAGGGGTATCTGCCAAAAACCTGCTTTTAAATCTAAGGTGGTGAACACCATATTACCAGTGCCAATGGACTGAAGAAGCTCGCTTAAGATAGGCAGAGGATAATGATCTGGAAGAGTGACCTCATTGACTTTCCTGTAATCAACAACAGGACGAAAAGATCCATCTTTCTTAGGCACCAGGAGAAGAGGCGAGTTCCACTCTGAGTGGGACTCCTGTGCAACACCTTCACTCAATAAATCGTCAACCAAGGACTGGGCTATAAGCTGACGAGAGTGAGGTAGCCTGTAAGAGGGGACGTAAACAGGACGAGTGCCTGGCTGAAGATCAATTCTATGAACTACACGGTCCGTAACCCCTAACGGATCACCTGGTAAAGCCAAAGCCTGACGGTGGGTAACTAGCAGGTCAAGGAGACGAGGCGTCTCTTCAGGAAAATCAATCTTGCCTACAAATGTGGCAAGCTCAGAAGCTAAGTACGCAGGGTCATGTGTTGGAGGAGATTGTAGTACAGAAGCTGCTATAATAGGCGAATCCTGGAAAGCAGCAACGTGTACCACCTCAAAGGAGCCTAAGTGACTGCCAGGAGAGAGATGAATAGAAGCACCCGTGACATTGGTTACCATCGCTGTGGTAACATGATCCTCACGAATAGTGGAGAGAGTTACTTCTAGGGCAAGCCAACGAATACGAATAGAGTCAGGCAAAGAGAGAACATCAGACCCTATTGGGACACCTGAGACGTGCACCAGAACTCGAACAGAACTTGAAGGTTTAATAAGATGCTCTCCTACAACAACAGCAGCACAATGAGCAACAGGGATAGAGTGCTTAGAAGTTGGGACAGGCACATGTGCAGACTGATCAAGCACAGGAGAATCACAAACAGAAACTGGCCTATCCAATGCAGAGATATCAAAATTGCAGAAAGTCACTACATGGCGACTAGAAGAAATATCTATGCCATGAGCTGTAAGAGCATCAATACCCAAGAGACAATCACACTTAAGGGCAATGCCAGAGACCACAACAAAAGTGACATTGAAGACTGTAGCACGCGAGTGAAACTGTAAGGGAAGACACACAGATCCAAGAACAAGCAAGGGAGAACCTTGCACAGAATGCAAATTATTACAAAAGGGAGATAAAGGGAGATTATACAATTCCCATAGAGCAAAGTAAGCCTTTCTACTTAAGAGACTACATTCTGCACCAGTATCTACAGTGACAGAAAGAGGCATATCCCTAGTAAGAAATTGAAAGGTAAGTAATTGAGAAGACTCGACAGCCACAAAGGGAATTATTTGAGACCGAACATTGCTGGTCAACTCTTTGGGTTGTGAAACACGCGCTGGGGAAAATGGGATTGACAAGGCTGGTGAGAAGTCTCATCCCTAAGTTTCCAAACCTTGAAACATTGATTAGTCGAGTGTTTACAATGACCATGGATATGGCAATAACTGAGTCTACCTGGAGGTTCTACTCTGGAAAGGTCATGCGACAGATTAGAAGAAACAGTAGGTACACTCCTGCGAACAGGGGACAGTCTTGACTTGTGTACCTGGCGCCTACGGCGGTAACAAAAGTCGCTCGAATGACCAGACCTGTTACAAAAGGTACATAACAGGGGAGGGGGGGTAACTGTAGATTGAGGGAAACTATGAGTAGGAACTGTAGACTGAGAGGACTGAGGAGAACAAGGGACATGACCATGTTGATGAGCATTGCTAATACACAAGGAACTAGACGGTACTTCCCCTAGTTTACGAGAAAGCTGTGATGCAAAAGACAATAGAGTCTCATCAGGCTTATACATGAGAGAAGATGCAGCTCTTCTCTCAGAAGGCACCAAAAAAAGGATGTAGAAGAGAAATGCTAAGATAAGACAAAATCTATCTAAAGTGATATTGCCATTATCTACCCAATCTGAATGTGAAAGTGACTCTAAAGCGTCAACAACAAGTATACTGGCCTGAGCTTGCGCCTGTCTATAATCAAGAGTGCCCAGTAGGGATACAAGAGTATCAGCCAGTTTGAAGCACCAATGGAACGAACCACCACCAGGGTCTAGGGAACGACAACAACAACAACAACCACCACCAGGGGTATCTGAAAAAAGTTTAAGGAAGTTAGACCTAAAGGTGTCATAATTATAGTCCAGAGATTTGGGATCTAAACACGACGCCGAAAGTAACTCCGATGCTAGAGAATTTGGCACAATCTGGGACCTCACAGAGGAGATCTTTTCAGGCCCCGTCGAAACATTTGAATGGACTATGGCGTCCTCACATTGGCGGATAAAATCAACCGCCCTATAATGAGGATCTTGACCAGAGAATTTCATGACCGACGGGTCCTGATGTAGCAACATCAACTTGAGAACCATTGTCTCAGATGAGTTTAGTGAACTGATAAACAAAGGCCTCTTTGACTTAGACATGATAGGAGATGACAACCGTAACCCACTGCATAAGAGCATCGCATCTGCGATATCTCATGCAAGTTATTTTTATACATAATATAAATATTACAACAAATAATAAAACAATGCAATATAAGAATTTTATACTACACACCATGCCAACACATGTGGCAGCAGACTGGAAGTGAGTATTAAGGGAGAGAGACTGGAGGAAGTGGATAGTTTTAAATACTTGTGTGCAAATTTGACAGGAAAGGGAAGAGTGGGGGATGGAGGTAGAATGTAGACTGAGAGAAGCAAGTAAATGCCTTGGGGGATTAAAAAGTGTAATGAGAAATAGTTGGGAATGGACGCTAAGAGAAGATTGTATAAAGGAGTGATTGTGCTGACAGCACTGTACAGGGCAGAAACATGGAACAAGGGAGGAAGAGAGGAGAAGTTTGTATTTACCTAGTTGTATCTTGCGGAAGAGGAGCTATGCTCATAGTGACCCACTGTTGTATCTTTCTGCATCCAGTTTATTATTAAAGTCATATATAGTTTTAGTACTCACTGTTTCCTCTTTTAGTTTGTTCCAGATATCTATTACTCTGTGTGGAAAGCTTTTCTTTTTTTTTTTTTTTTTTTTTTTTCCAGATCTCTTCTGCAACTGTCCTTAAGTTTCATCTCATGTCCTCTTGTAGTTCTTCTGTCCCATTTTAGTAGTTCATCCCTATGAAGAATTTCCATCCCTTTCATGATTCTGTAAATGGTTATCAAATCACCTCTTTCTCTTCTTTGTTCTAGGGTTGGTAAATTTAGTTTGTCCAATCTTTGTTCATATGTCAAATTGCAAAAAGGTTGATGCCATCTTTGTCATTGCTCTTTGAATTCTTTCTAATTTCTTTATGATTTTTTGGTACTAGGTGTCCATAGTAATGCTCTGTATTCCAATTTTAGTATTATCAGTGTAACTAGCATTTTCTTTACCCTCTCTTCAGCCAAGTAGTCAGAGGCCACTTTCATTGATCTTACATACATATACCAAGGCTTTTTTCCCCATATAATAAGCAAGGTAGCCAAAAAGAAAAAGGCATAAAAACCATTCCCGCCCATTCTATCCCTAAATACACTCCACTCCCCTCCACCCTCTACCCTCCCTCTTATCTTGGCACCTCCTGGATGATGGGTCAACCCTGCATCTTGTCCACTGCCCTGGGTCAGAGGTAGTGTCGCAAGACACAGCACATCCACAGCAAGGCCACTTCATTAAATCGGCGACCCCCCCTCTCCATCCCCTCATGCAGAAAAGAAGACAGGAAGAAATCCCTTTGGACTGCTTCAAATTTTTCTCACACATACTACCTTACCCCCCATCCCCCCACCCATTCCACCTCATGCATCACAAACATCATCCATATACAACCATTCTCCATTCACCACTGTCTTCTGTCCTCTCCCGTCCTTCCTCAACAGAAATTCCCCTCTTCCCCAAAGCCAATTCACCCCATCCATCCATCTCATCCTAGGATGCCCCCTCATGTTCACTACTTTCACATCTGCCTTCCATACCTCTTTTACTAGTCTTTTTTCACTCATTTTTTTCATGTGTCCAAACCATTCTACTATTTCATCCACCCTATCTCCCAACTCCCTTACCACCCCTGTTCTCTTCATCTCCACCTCATTTCTCACTCTATCCAGCCTATTAACCCCAATTATACTTCTCAGACACCTCATCTCAAACACATTCAAACTCCTTCTCTCTTCCTCTCTTATGTTCCATGTTTCTGCCCCATACAGATCTTAATAAGTTAAAAGTTTCTCTGACTAATTTGTTGACATGTTTGTCTGGTGTCATGTCATTAGAGAGTTACTCCTAGGCCCCTTTCTAAGTTTACTTTTTTTTACTTCCTTTGTACCAATTTCATATTGACCTGAGATTGTATTTTTGCTTTTTCCAAATTCCATTATACTGCATTTCTTGATGTTAAAATTCACTTTACTCTTTTGACTCCATTTCCTGACTTTGTCCAGGTCTTCTTGAGAAAAGATTTGCAATCTTCCTCTTTACTTATTCTCTTTAATAAGAACATAAGGATGAAGGAGACTGCAAGAGACCATGAGGCCTACACAAGGCAACTCCATATCCATCACCACCTGTCATCCCCATCCATAAAGTTGTCTGTTTCTTAAAACAAATGATAGTTTCAGCACTCACTACATGGTTACTAATTCTATTCCATTTGTTGACCACCCTATTAGTGAACCAATTCTTGCCTATTTCCCTCTTAAATCTAAATTTGTCCAGTTTAAATACATTACTGCGAGTCCTGTCCTGTTCTTTTAATATGATGACCTTATTCTATCACCCTTGTTAAAGCCTTTGATCCACTTGAACACCTCTATTAGATCACCCTGCACTCTGCGTCTTTCTAGAGAGTGTAAGTTAAGGTGCCTAATCCTCTTTGTAAGGCAAATTTCTGAGTCCATGTATCATTCTTCTCTGTACTGATTCTAGTGAATTGATGTCCATTTTATAGGACGGAGACCAAAACTGTACCGCATAGTCAAGGATGGGTCTAACTATCATTAGATAGAGTTTGATAATTACCTCTGCACTTCTATTCGTTACCGTCCTAGCAGTGAAACCTTATGCTCTGTTAGCTTTATTCCTGGTGCTAATGCACTGTTTCCTTGTTTTAAGGTCTGAATTCACTAGAACTCCCAAGTCTCTCTCACACTCAGTTTTCTCTAAAAGCGTGTTATCTAAGCTGTATCTATTTTCGGGGTTGTCTATCCCTATGTTTAACACGCTACACTTAGAGATATTGAAGGTCATTTGCCATTTCACCGACCATGTGAACAATTTGTTAAGATCATCCTGCAGAATCTCTGCATTGTCTCCTGACCTAATTAGGCATCCTATTTTAGTGTCATCCACGAACTTACTAACATCACTATTTATCCCATTGTCTAAGTTGTTTATGTACATAATGAACAACAAGGGATCCAAAACTGACCCCTGGGGTACCCCACTAGTTACATTGCCCCACCTGGATTTTACTCCATTTATGGTGACCCGCTGTTTTCTGTTACTGATCCAAGCTCTAATCCATTCTAACACTTTTCCTTCTATGCCATGGGCTTTGATTTTATTTAGTAGTCTGGTGTGGCACCTTGTCGAATGCTTTGTGAAAGTCAAGGTAAATCACATTGTAATTATCATTGTTATATGACACCTTATATATTTTAGTTTAAAAGGATAGAAGATTAGTCACACATGACTTACCCTTGGAGAAACTATGCTGTGTGTCACAAATTAAATTATGTCTCTTGATGTGTTCTCTGAGCCTATTTACTATTATTGATTCAAGCATTTTACCTATAACCGAAGTCAAACAGATTGGCCTGTAGTTGCATATAAATGATTTATCTCCCTTCTTTCTTAAAAATAGGAACAACATCACACATGACTTACCCTTGGAGAAACCATGCTGTGTGTCACGAATTAGATTATGTCTCTTGATGTGTTCTCTGAGTCTATTTACTATTATTGATTCAAGCATTTTACCTATAACCGAAGGCAAACTGATTGGCCTGTAGTTGCATATAGATGATTTATCTCCTTAAAAATAGGAACAACATTTGCCTGCCCCCAACCAGTAGGCACAAAACCAGTGTCTACCAATTTATTAAATATTTCAGTTAACTGGTTGCAGATTTCAAATTTACACTCCTAAAGCACTCTCGGAAAAATTTCATCTGGACCTGGGGATTTTGTAGCTTTAAGGGGGTACGCGACACCTGGAGGTCATTTTCTAAACTATTTAGAGTAAAGAGGTGAAACTTCTCAGGTAAATAGGTATCCATGTTGCCTACATTTTAGGTGAAACAGAATGATGTATGTACACATGTACGTATACCAGTAGCGACATTTAAAAGTGCTTAGCACCATAATACGTGGACCAATTTGTTTTATATTTTGGCTATGATTAGTCAGTAGGCACACCTGGGGCCAGTCATTGAGTAATTGAACAATTTCCTTTATACTTTTGCATAATGTCCGGCAAAAATCGTGAAAAATAAAAAAAATTTGGTCTTGTTTCCATTATTACTCCAAACTCTTTCATCCTATTCAAAATATTCGAACGATCCGCCCTAGCAGTTACTAAAAGTAATATTCCCTGTAAGTTTCATCTAAATCTGGTGTATTTTAGATTTTTTATGATTAAAAAAAAGTAAAAAAAAAATAACGAACGGAGATATGGCAACTTGAAATATAAATATATCTGTACCTTGCTTATAGTTTCACCAATTTGACTGATTTTTTCATGGCTTAATTCTTATTATATAATGAGTAAGTACAGTAAAAACCATCAACATATTTTAATTATAAGTACTTTAAATACTGAAAAACTAAAGTATAAGTATATCACAGTAGTGACAACGCACAGATGACACCATCATATAATTTGCTTTTTTGCACCTTTGTCGGTTTCTTCATATGAAACCTCACTGCTGGGGGTCTTCAGGGTATCTAAATCATTGGAAAGAGGTTTATTTTCCAGCAGTGGGCACCTTCTCTTTCCTCATCAGATACCCCTCACCAATCTATGTTGGTAGGGCACCCCCTCCAGCATCATATGATGTCCCTTCTTCTCTCTTCTTTCTCTCTTCTTCCTGTATAGCCTTGATCTTTTTCCTCTTGCTTTCTTCTTTGGATTTAATCTTCCTCTTTGAATTGTTTAGTCTAATGTTGTCCTTTACCTCTGTCACTGTCACAGAGGTGCAGGTGAGGGCAGTGGTGGAGTGAGAGGTGGTGAGGTCTTGGCTAGTCGTCTTTAACTGCTGTTTTTTGTCATTGTGGATGTTCTTTTGTTCTTTTTGCTACCCATGATGACTGTACTAAAGAGTAATATGTACTAGCTAAAGTAATAGATTGCAATGAGAGCTCATGAGACATGCGCACTTTCCCTTTTAGAGCTAGCCGGTAACTGACGCTTAGCTACGTTCAAAGTTGGCAAAACTTCTCCCTCCACCTTCCTCCCTTCCCCTCCACCATCGTACCGGCCGTTGAAGCACTGGGCGAGTGTAAATTCAATCAAATTTCAACGTTATTCGATGCTCCTGAAGGTCCTAAGTGGCACGCCTCCCTCTAGTGTGGATTGCGCCTTTAACTCTGTCCCTTTAAACCTCACCCAAGACCTTTAAATTGCGCGCGGCTGGAAAATTATTTGTCGGGATTTATTTCTAAATGGTATACGAACATTTTGAACACAGTTTTGAAAAATGCCATATCTTGACCAAATTCCGCCCCCCCCCCCCCCTGGTGTCACGTACCCCCTTAAGTCTTTCAATCTGCTTGACTATTTCTACTTTACTAATGTTGATATTAGATAGTCTACTTCATCCCCACTGAAAATCAGATCACAGTCAGGTACTTATGGGAGGATCTTGATTGAGAGGATTAGGAAAGGAACAGAGGGAGTAATTGGTGAGGAACAGTGTGGGTTTAGGACGGGTAGAGGTTGTGTAGATCAGATTTTTGTGGTAAGACAGATATGTGAGAAAGCTGTAGGAAAGGGGAAGGATGTTTTTTGGGCTTTTATGGATCTGGAAAAGGCTTACGACAGGGTAGACAGGAAGGCACTGTGTGAGGTTTTGCAGATATACAGGATAGGAGGAAAGCTTCTAGGAGCTGTCAAGAGTTTTTATGAGAGTAGTAGAGCATGTGTTAGGATTAGAAATGGAGAGAGCGAATGGTTCAAGGTAAAGGTGGAACTTCGTCAGGGATGCGTTATGTCGCCTTGGCTGTTCAATCTTTATTTACCTAGTTGTATTTACCTAGTTGTATTTTGCGGGAAGGGGAGCTATGCTCGTGTTGTCCCGCCTTTGTATCTTGCAGTGTCTAGTTTGTTTTTAAACTCATGAATGGTTTTTGCGCATACTATTTCATTGTCCAGTTTGTTCCAAGTGTCCAAAACTCTATGAGGAAAACTGTTTTTCTTCAGTTCTCTTCTATAGCTATGTTTTTTTATTTTCTTTCCATGTCCTCTTGTGTTTCTTTTGTCCCAGTTAAGTAAGTTCTCACTATCGAGTACCTCTGTGCCTTTCATGATTCTGTAGATGGTCAATAGGTCACCTCTCTCTCTTCTTTGCTCCAGTGTCGGTAACTCCAGTTTAGCCAATCTCTCTTCGTATGATAGGTTTGCAAGTGCAGGTGCCATTTTTGTAGCTGCTCTTTGGATTCTTTCTATTTTCTTTATATTGAGCTGTTTATTAAGATGGGGTGATGCGAGAGGTAAATGCAAGGGTGGTAGGTCAGGGATTGGAGATGGTTAAAGAAAATGGAGAAAAGTGGGAGGTGAGCCAGCTGTTGTTTGTGGACGACACTGCACTTGTAGCAGGATCGGAGGAAGGATTGAGGAAGTTGGTGACAGAATTTGGGAGAGTGTGTGAAAGAAGAAAGCTGAAGATAAATGTGGGTAAAAGTGAGGTGATGAGATGTACAAGGGGTGAAAGTGGCAGCAGACTGGAAGTGAGCATAAAGGGAGAGCGACTGGAGGAAGTGGATAGTTTTAGATACTTGGGTGCAAATGTGGCTGGAAAAGATGGAGTGGCGGTGAAGGTAGAATGTAGATTGAGAGAAGCAAGTAAATGCCTTGGTGGATTAAAAAGTGTAATGAGGAATAGACATTTGGGAATGGATGCGAAGAGGAGACTGTATGAAGGAGTGATTGTGCCAACAGCACTGTATGGGGCAGAAACATGGAACATAAGAGAAGAAGAGAGAAGGAGTTTGAATGTGTTTGAGATGAGATGTCTGAGAAGTATGATGGGGGTTACTAGGCTAGATAGAGTGAGAAATGAGGAGATGAGGAGAACAGGGGTGGAAAGGGAGTTGGGAAATAGGGTTGATGAAAGAATATTAGGATGGTTTGGACACATGGAAAGAATGAGTGAAGAAAGACTAGTAAAAGAGGTATGGATGGGCTAAAATTCACCCTCTCTGCATGGGTCTTGAAAGGAGAATGAGGAGGTTGATGGAGGCCAAATTCAACCTGGGAGACCTAACTAACCACAGTAAAGGATATATGTACTTCTCTTTGGCTATTGCCTAGCCAATCCTTAAACAAGAGCATGAACCAATCAGCATGCTCCATTATGGGATGTCTGGTGGGATGATCCAGAGAGGGGGTATGTAGTTTGTTGGTCTGCACATATCTGTCTCCTTGAAGAAGACATGTAGTCAAAACATCAGATAACATTAGTGTTTCTGGTACAACCCATGTTTTCCTACCTTTTCCACTCACCTGTCTCATCTCTGAAAACAATATACATGCATATACCAGAGGCTTTTTCCCCCGAACAAGGGAAATAACCAAAGTCAAAGGCATAAATCCACTCCCACCCATTTCATCCCCACATACTCCACTCCCATCCACTGCCCCTCCCTCCCTCTTTTCTTGGCTCCTCCTGGATGACAGGTATCCCTGCATCTCGCCCACTGACCTGGGTCAGAAGCAATGTAGTAAGACACAGCACATCCACAATAAGGTCACTTCATTTAATTGGTAATCCCCCTCTCCATCCCCTCATGCAGAAAAAGAGAAAATGGGGAGAAATCCCTTCAGGCTGCATCAAAATATCATTCACACATACCCCCTCACCCCACATCCCCTACCAGCTCCCTTCCATGCGTCACAGCATCATCCATACAAAAATTGAACAGGAAAGTCAAGAAATATCCCCAAAGAAAATAATGGAACAACAAGTCAAAGACAATACCTAGGAAACAGTGATTCAGGTGATCAAAGAGAAAGGGAACTAGTTAGGGACACAGTGGATAGAAAAAGATGTATAGTAATCTATGGCATCAAAGAAAAACATGATATACCTAGGTATCAGAGGGAAAAGGAAGAGAAAGAGCTTGCCAAGGAAATTCTAAAAGAATTACAAACAGATGAACAAAGTTGGGATCAGGAAATCGAGGAAAGCCATAGGATGGGAAGATATTCTAAAGAAAAGAAATACAGGCCAAATAGTGAAAATTACAAAAATATCTGGATAAAAAAAAGGAATGAGTGAGGAAGAAAGAGAAAGAAAAAGAACTTAGAAACGAAGTGAATGATAAGAATGAAAAAAGAACTAAAACTTAAAAAAAAAAAGATTTTTTGGAGAGTGATAGTTCTGAGACTAAGAAAATGGTATATTAAGAAAATGGAAACAAAGAAGACAGAAAGAGAAGAGGAGAAAGGAAATTAGAAATAAGTTATACTAATATAGATGAAATAATCTCAGGAATGAACTAATTAAACAATTACCTGGCCTTAGAAAAACCAGACATAATGGGAATAGTGGAAACTAAATTAGAGCATAACCTAACTCCCTATACTGTGGGACAAGGTTTATACAACTGTTGAACAAAGAATAGAAGGGACAAACAGGGTGGAGGAGTTCTTATTTTGACCAAGAAAGATTTGAATGTGAAAAAATTAACTGAAGGAAAAAATAATGTAGAATCAATTATGATACAAGTAGAAAGTAAATATATGAAGAGTAGAAAATTTGTAATGGTGTATGTGCCCCCCAAAACACAAGCCTGGTCAGAAAGTGATCATTCCAAATTATTAGAAGATACAAAATATGAATTAACTGAAATACTGAATAACAGAGGAAATACAGTAATTATGGGTAACTTTAATTCAAAGGAAATATGTTGGGAAGAGATGACAGTGAAGGGGGGGAGGAACTCTGGGGTAATATCCTTCTTGACACCATTGAGTACACAATGACCCAGTGGATTAGAGAAAATACTAGATATAGAGGTAATGAAAAACTCGTAACATTGGACTTGATACTTACGACAGAGCCTGAGATTGTTGAAAAAATTTATTACAAAACCCCGATAGGAAAGAGTGATCATGTACTAATAGAACTGGAATTGAAAGAACAAATGGATCGAAACAAAAACGATAAACATAGAATAGGAAGACTAATGTATAACAGAACAAACTTTGAGAAACTTAAATCATTCTTCCGCAATGCAAATTGGGATAGATTCGTAAATGAAGAAACAGGGATAGAAGAAAAATGGAACATACTATAAGAAATTTATAATGAAGAAATGAATAAATACGTACCACTAAAAAATAGAAAGAACATACATAAAAAGCTGGTACAACAAAAGGTGTTGTGAAACTAAGGACAAAAGAGGCAAGCTTGGAAAACATGGAAATCAAGAGAGAATTATCCCCTGCAATGAAAGAAATAAACGTAACACAAAAGGAAATGAGCGACCAAATTAAAACCCTTGATGTTAGAAAATCACATGGCCCAGATACAATTGCAAAGTGGATACTGAAAGAATGTATGAAAGAATTAACAGACAAAATATACATTATAATTAAAGTATCACTTAAAGAAGGAAAAGTGCCACTGGACTGGAAAAAGGCAAACATTGTACCAATCTATAAGGGAGGTAATAAAGAAGACCC
The DNA here is from genome assembly GCF_046742065.1 of Oratosquilla oratoria. NCBI lineage: Eukaryota > Metazoa > Arthropoda > Malacostraca > Stomatopoda > Squillidae > Oratosquilla > Oratosquilla oratoria. The sequence goes on from NW_027467574.1 coordinate 150,903, forward strand.
ATTTAATTACAGACCGGTATCACTGACAAGCCCAATAGCAAAATTTGTGAAAGAATTGTCAAATATAGATGAATAAAGCACCTGGAAGAAAAAACTATACTAAATCCAAATCAATTTGGATTCAGACAAGGGAGATCATGTACAACAAATTTGATCTGCTTCTACTCAAGATTAATAGACATAATACAAGAAAGAGATGGGTGGGCAGACTGTGCCTTTCTTAACCAACAAAAGGCATTCGACAAGGTACCACATAAAAAACTTATAAAGAAGATAGAATCAAAAGGTGGCATCAGAGGAAAATTATTGGAATGGATGAAAGACCTGATTTGGAGGAAAATGAGAGTTGTAATAGATTGAACACCCAAGGCTAGATAACCCATCCCTGGTGAAGTCCCACTTTTACCTCAAACCACTCATTCCATTTCTAATTGTAACACAGGCTCTCTACTACTCTCGTAAAAACTCTTGACTGTTCTTAACATCTTTCCTCCTATCCCATATATCTGCAATACCTCCCACAATGCCTTCCTGTCTACCCTATCATAAGCATTTTCTAAATCCATAAAGGCCCATAAATGTTTTGGACTCATGGAAAGAATGAGGGAAGAAAGATTAGTAAAAGATGTGTGGAAGGCAGAAGTGAATGGAGTGAACATGCGAGGGCAACCAAGAATGAGATGGATGGATAAAGTAAAAGGGGCATTGGAAAAGAGGGGAATGTCTGTTGAGGAAGGGAGAAGACAGAAGATTGGGGTGAGTTAAGAATGGTTGAGTATGGATGATGTTATGATGCATGGAAGGGAGCGGATGGAGGATGACAGGGTGAGGGAGTATGTGTGAATGATATTTTGATGCAGCCCAACAGGATTTTTCTCTCTTTTTCTGCATGAGGGGATGGAGAGGGGGGTCGCTGATTGAATGAAGTAGCCTTGCTGTGGATGTGCTGTGTCTTGCTGCATTGCTTCTGACCCATGGCAGTGGGCAAGATGAATGAACCAAGAAAAGAAGGAGGGAGGGGTAGTGAATGGGAGTGGATTATATAGGGATAAAATAGGTGGGAGTGGATTTATGCCTTTGACTTTGGCTACATCCCTTGTAAGAGGGAGAAGGCCATTGATATGTGTATTTAAAAAAAAAAAAAAAATCCTCACCTTTTCCTAAAGCTTTCTCACATATCTGCCTTACCACAAAAATCTGATCTACACAACCCCTACTTATCATAAACCTACACTGTTCCTCCCCAATTACTCTCTTCCTCTCCTAAGGCTCTCAATCAAAACCCTCCCATAAGCCTTCCCAACTACACTCAACAAACTGATCCCTCTGAAACTACTACACTCACACTTGTCCCCTTTTCCCTTGTAAAGTGGAACTATATAGGCACTTCTCCAGTTCTCTGGCACTCTACCCTCTTTTCGATAAACATTAAACAACCTCACCCGCCCACCATCACTGTACCTCCCTTTTTTAGACACTGCATCATCATTTTAATAACTGCTTTCACATCATCTTTTGTTATTTCTCCTCCATTTTCCTCATTCATCACTGTCATTTTCTTAGTGCTTCCCACTGTTACTACCTTTCCCTCCCTATCTTCCTTCACATTTAGCACCTCTCTAATACTTTGCCCATCTTCCTCTTATTGTTGTCTCTTCCATTATCATCTCTCCATCTGCACCTTTTACCTTTTCTTCTCTACTTGATTCTAGATTCTTGATTGATACTTAATTCTCTACCTGAAAGTAGTTTACTCTATTATTGAAACATGCATACATATACCAAGGGCTTTTTACCCCTTACAAGGGAAGTAGCCAAAGTTAAATGGCATAATTCCACTCCCACCAGCTCTCCTGATTTCCAAAGCTCCTTGTATCTCATCTTTTCTTATATATCTTCTATTTTCTTCTCCCATCACCATAATTTTCTTAGCACCTGACTTACCAGTAAATATAAACTACATTTATGCATACATAATTTGTACTGGTATCAATAATATGAGTACCAGAAAATACTTGTAATATACCAGTACAAAAAATGTGGGCATAAATGTAGTTCATATTTACTGGACAAAGTGGCACAAGTTTACTGTACTGTGACACAATAGTTCATAGATTGGTAGAAGGAATAGGCTCATTGATTCCTGTGAAACATATGATAAAATATGTTACTTGTTTTATGTTAACAGTATCAAGCACAGCCTTGTTTGAAACATAATTTCTTCAATAGTATGTAGTGACCCTTTGCAGAGATTTTGCAGATATTTGTATTACTATTTTTTTTTTTCAAAACTAATTTTTAAAATATCATGTGATATAATGAAGTATATGATTCTTTTTGTATACATGTAAACATTTTTCATTATCCTCAGCATGTCATTTTACATATACTTCTTTTATTGTGATATTTCTCTGTCTTCTTTACAACATGAAAAGATATCATGGACTCAGGGATGTGGGTCAAACTTCAGTGCCTCAACAGGTTATATCATGTCTCCAAATCACCCAGAGAGGTATCCTCGCAATGCCAACTGTATATACGGAATTATTGCTCCAGCTTCAAGTCGTGTTATCATCAACTTTATAACCTTTAGAGTTGAAGGTATGGTTTTAATTAAATTAATGTAGCATGTGATAATTGATGATATATTTTTCTTTTCATTATGTAGTTCTTTATAGATTCCCTGATTCAAAAGGTTCTCCACAAGGAAGTAACATCCTAACCCTCACTTAAAAGGAGGGGTAGGAGTTTGTGACATTCAACTGAATCATGAAAATAGCTGAACATACTACACTATTGATAATTTCCACTTTTGCAATTTATGTATATACATGCATATACACACATACATACATACATACATATACCAAGGCTTTATCCCCCTTTCAAAGGAGGTAGCCAAAAGAGAAAAAGGCATAAAATCATTCCCACCCATTCCATCCCTAAATACACTCCATTCCCCTCCACCCTCCCTCTTATCTTAGCACCTCCTGGATGACGGGTCATCCCTGCACCTTGTCCACTGCCCTGGGTCAGAGGCAGTGTCGCAAGTCACAGCACATCCACAGCAAGGCCGCTTCATTAAATCGGTGACCCCCCTCTCCATCCCCCCATGCATAAGAGGAGAAGACAGGGAGAAATCCCTTCAGCCTGCGTCAAATTTTACTCGCATATACAGTAATACCTCACCCCCCATTCCCCCACCCATTCCACCTCATACATCACAACATCATCCATATACAACCATTCTTCATTCACCTCCATTCCTTCCTCAACAGACATTCCCCTCTTCACCAAAGCCCCTTTCACCCCATCCATCCATCTCATCCGAGGACGTCCCAACATGCTCACTCACTCCACATCTGCCTTCCATACCTCTTTTACTAGTCTTTCTTCACTCATTCTTTCCATGTGTCCAAACCATCCTAATACTATTTCATGAACCCTATCTCCCAACTCCCTTTCCACCCCTGTTCTCCTCCTCACCTCCTCATTTCTCATTCTATCTAGCCTAGTAACCCCCATCATACTTCTCAGACACCTCATCTCAAACACATTCAAACTCTTTCTCTCTTCCTCGCTTATGTTCCATGTTTCTGCCCCATACAGTGCTGTTGGCACAATCACTCCTTAATATAGTCTCCTCTTAGCATCCATTCCCAAATGTCTATTCCTCATTACACTTTTTAATCCACCAAGACATTTACTTGCTTCTCTCAATCTACATTCTACCTCCACCTTTTCCTGCCTTATTTGCACCCAAGTATCTAAAACTATCCACTTCCTCCAGTCGCTCTCCCTTAATGTTCACTTCCAGTCTACTGTCCCTTTCACCCCTTGTACATCTCATCACCTTACTTTTACCCACATTTATCTTTAGCTTTCTTCTTTCACACACTCTCCCAAACTCTGTCACCAACTTTCTCAATCCCTCCTCCGATCCTGCCACAAGTGCAGTGTCTTCCACAAACAACAGCTGGCTCACCTCCCACTTTTCTCCATTTTCTTTAACCATCTCCAACCCATGACCCACCACCCTTGCATTCACCTCTTGCACCACCCCATCCAGGTACAGGTTGAACAGCCAGGGTGACATAACGCATCCCTGACGAAGTCCCACCTTTACCTTGAACCATTATATATATATATATATATATATATATATATATATATATATATATATATATATATATATATATATATATATATATATATATATATATATATATATATAAAATGTGTATAAATGGACAGGAGATTCTCTCTTAAACAAGTAGAGTTAAATGTAATTGCCAGTTCTGCTTTTTGTATTTTCTTTAAGACATTCTCTTTGTGTCTTAAGGTGGTCTTCTTGTCTCTATTGAGATCTGAGATGATTTCTCTGTAGGAGGTCATCTGTGCTGCCAAATCATGATTTTGAGTCTCTTGACTCTTCTTCAGTAGCTTAGTATAGTGGCTGTCTCTATGTTAGAGTTGCTACTGAACTGAAAATGTCAGATGGATGGTATTTAACCACTTCCATACGGTGACGCCTATGTAGGCGGCATGAGGAGTAAGTGGGTATGCAATGATGCCGAATTCGTCGTCTTGATTATATTTATTGTAGTCGTACCTGCGTGACCTCCATACTCTGTAAACTGGCTTCATCATATTTTCTATGGTTATCAAAATTCACAGGTGAAAGAGAATGAGCAATTGAGCAGTGACTTTATTTTTTATAATGCGAGTATTATGACGCAACATCACACGTCTGGCAGCTAATGCTGCCAGATGTGCGATGTGGCCCGTATTGAAGGGGTTAAGGGCTGGACTACCTGTGTTGTGTACGCGTTCTTGGTGTTGATTGGTCCATCCGATTGGGTGATCTCTCCCTGTGCTTGAGTTGGCTTTGTCTGGCAACAGAGTTCCTCCTCATGCTCGGTAGTGGTAACAGGTCGGACATTTGGATGTTAAAACTAGGGTTCATATCTTTGATTAATATTGCTTCTAAGATGGGGAGGCAACAGTTATCTTGGCATGTCATAATGATGTTCGTATTTTTCACCATTATTTCTCTTGTCTTTTCTTTGTACCTCTCGTATGACTCCCTCGTCCTATTTTGTAACCAAACTGTGAAAGCTCACTTCTTCTCTTCTACAACCTTCTTTGTTTCCTCATCCCACCATTCACTACCCTTCCTTCTATTTCCTCCTGTCCTTGTTCCACACACCATCCTTGCACACTTTGTGACTCCCTCCTTGAACCATCCCCATTCCTCCTCCACACCCAGCTCTACTCTATCCTTCACTCCCTCCCACTCCTTCAGCTTCTTCTTGTACTCCTTCTCCTTTTCATTTTCATTTAAAGAGTTCACTCTAAGCACCTCCCTATCTTTTGTCCCTTTCCTCTTTCTCCATCTATCCTCCACTCTCAACTTACCTTCCACCAAAAAAATGATCTGATATTCCCCCACCCTCTCCCCTTAGCACATGTACATCCTTAACTCTTCCTATCATAATCCTATTTACCACTACATAATCCATCAACACTCTATCTGCCACCCTTCCATCCACCACCCTCTCCCATGTGTACTTATGCTTGACTTTCTTCCAAAACACTGTATTTGCTATCATCAACTCTCTAGACACATCTCCACCATCAACTCTTCACTATGATTCTTTCCTGGAACTCCACATTTCCCAACCACTCCATCAATTGGATCATTTCCTACCCTAGAATTAAGGTCTCCAAGTACTATTACATTGACATTTCTCCCTAAAGAAGAAGAGAAGTAAAGCAAAAGGTAAAGGAGGCAAAGAGGAGAGCAGATTTGAAGTGGGGTAAGAGTATGACAGAAAATTTTGAAAGAAATAAAAAGATGTTTTGGAAAGAAATTAAGAGAGGAAGAGGAGGTGAATGAAGTAGAGAAGAAAAGGTAAAAGGTGCAGATGGAGAGATGATAATGGAAGAGAAGGCGGTAAGGGGAAGATGGGCAGAATATTTTAGGGAGTTGCTAGAGGGGGATAGCGAGGGAAAGATAGTTGCAGTGGGAAATGCTAAGGAAATGACTGTGATGAGTGAGGAAAATGGAGGAGAAATAAGGAAGGATGAAGTGAAGGCAGTTATTAAGATGATGAAAGCAGGTAAGGCACCTGGTCTGGATGGATGCCCTGCAGAATGTCTAAAAAAAAGGAGGTACAGTGATGGTGGACTGGCTGGTGAGGTTATTTAATGTTTGCTGTAGAGAGGGTAGAGTGCCGGAGGACTGGAGGAGTGCCTGTATAGTTCCTCTTTACAAGGGAAAAGGGGACAAGTGTGAATGTAGTAGTTTCAGAGGGATTAGCTTGTTAGGTGTAGTTGGGAAGGCTTATGGGAGGATCTTGATTGAGAGGATTAGGAGAGGAACAGAGGGAGTAATTGTTGAGGAACAGTGTGGATTTAGGACAGGTAGAGGTTGTGTAGATCAGATCTTTGTGGTAAAACAAATATGTGAGAAAGCTATAGGAAAGGGGAAAGATGTTTTTTGGGCTTTTATGGATCTGGAAAAGGCTTACGATAGGGTGGACAGAAAGGCACTGTGGGAAGTTATGCAGATATATGGGATAGGAGGAAAGCTTCTAGGAGCTGTCAAGAGTTTTTATGAGAGTAGTAGAGATTGTGTCAGGATTAGAAATGGAGAGAGTGAGTGGTTCGAGGTAAAGGTGGGACTTCATCAAGGATGTGTTATGTCGCCCTGGCTGTTCAACTTTCATGGATGGGGTAGTACAAGAGGTAAATGCAAGGGTAGTGGGTCAGGGATTGGAGATGGTTAAAGAAAATGGAGAAAAGTGGGAGGTGAGCCAGCTGTTGTTTGCGGACGACACTGCGCTTGTGGCAGGATCAGAGGAGGGATTGAGGAAGTTGGTGACAGAGTTTGGGAGTGTGATAGAAGAAAGCTAAAGATAAATGTGGGTAAAAGTAAGGTGATGAGATGTACAAGGGGTGAAAGTGGCAGTAGACTGGAAGTGAGCATTAAGGGAGAGCAACTGGAGGAAGTGGATAGTTTTAGATACTTGGGTGCAAATGTGGCAGGAAAAGGTGGAGGTAGAATGTAGATTGAGAGAAGCGAGTAAATGCCTTGGTGGATTAAAGAGTGTAATAAGGAATAGACATTTGGGAATGGATGCTAAGAGGAGACTGTATGAAGGAGTGATTGTGCCAACAGCACTGTATGGGGCAGAAACATGGAACATAAGAGAGGAAGAGAGGAGTTTGAATGTGTTTGAGATGAGGTGTCTGAGAAGTATGATGGGGGTTACTAGGCTAGATAGAGTGAGAAATGAGGAGGTGAGGACGAGAACAGGGGTGGAAAAAGAGCTGGGAGATAGGGTTGATGAAAGAATATTAGGATGGTTTGGACACATGGAAAGAATGAGTGAAGAAATACTAGGAAAAGAGGTATGGAAGGCAGATGTGGAGGGAGTGAACATGAGGGGACGTCCTAGGATGAGATGGATGGATGGGGTGAAGGGGGCTTTGGGGAAGAGGGGGATGTCTGTTGAGGAAGGACAGGAGAGGACAGAAGACGGGTGAATGGAGAATTGTTGTATATGAATGATGTTGTGATTGCATGAGGTGGAATGGGCGGGGGGTGGGGGGTGAGGTAGTATGTGTGAGCAAAATTTGACGCAGCCCAAAGGGATTTCTCCCCGTCCTCTCCTTTTATGCAATGGGGGGATGGAGAGGGGGGGTCGCCAATTTAATGAAGTGGCCTTGCTGTGGATGTGCTGTGTCTTGCGACACTGCTTCTGACCCAGGGCAGTGGACAAGGTGCAGGGATGACCCATCATCCAGGAGGTGCTCAGATAAGAGGGAGGGTGGAGGGGTGTGGAGTGTATTCAGGGATGGAATGGGTGGAAATGATTTTATGCCTTTCCCTTTTTGGCTACCTCCCTTGTAAGGGGGAAAAGCCTTGGTATATGTATGTATGTATAATTTTTTTTGCATATGACCTGGTTATGGACCAAAAGGTCTCCTGTCGGCATGCTCCTCCTTTGTAATCCTTTGTGGGGGTGGAAAGGAAGCTAGTAGATGATTGGAGAGCAAGAGGTGGGACCCTTTTCTGTATAGGTAAATATTACATCACTATAGTGAAGGGCTTAGTCAAGTTATTGTAATTTTAATATTGTCTCAGCAGTGGTGTCCCCTGTTCTGAACATAGTTATATGTGATTAGATGAAAAAAAAAAATTATAATGCATCATTGTAGTGAGGGTGGTGTGAAAAAGCATGAAACAAAAATCACTCTGGAAGATATCATACATACATATACTAAAGGCTTTTTCCCTCTTACAAGGGAAGTAGCCAAAAAGAAAAATGCATTAATACTATTCCCATCCATTCTATCCCTAAATACACTCTACTTCCCTCCACCCTCTAGCCTCCCTCTTATCTTAGCACCTCCTGGATGACGGGTCATCCCTGCACCTTGTCCATTGCCCTGGGTCAGGGGCAAAGTCGCAAGACACAGCACATCCACAGCAAGGCCGCTCCATCCCCTCATGCAGAAAAGGTGAAGATGGGGAGAAATCCCTTCGGGCTGCATCAAAATTTTCCCACATATACTACCTCACCCCCATCCCCCCTTCCATTCCACCTCATGCATCACAACATCATCCATATACAACCATTCTCCATTCACCCCTGTCTTCTGTCCTCTCCCTTCCTTCCTTAACAGACATTCCCCTCTTCCCCAAAGCCCCCCTTCACCCCATCCATCCATCTCATCCTAGGTCGCCCCTTCATGTTCACTCCCTCCACTTCTGCCTTCCTTACCTCTTTTACTAGTCTTTCTTCACTCATTCTTTCCATGTGTCCAAACCATCCCAATACTTTTTCATCCACCCTATCTCCCACCTCCCTTACCACTCCTGCCTGTTCTCCTCCTCATTTCTCACTCTATCCAGCCTAGTAACCCCCATCATACTTCTCAGACACCTCATCTCAAACATGACATGGTCACCAAGTACAAAAAATATATATAACAAAACTTTAAAGAATACAAAGAGCATTACAAAATTGGCACCAACTCTCTCACAACTATCATATGAAGAGAGACTAGCAAAACTTGAGCTACAGACATTAGATCAAAGAAGAGAGAGAGGAGGTACGATAACTATTTATAGAATCATGAAAGGCATAGAAACTATTGGTAGAGAGGATCTATTAAAATGGGATAGTAGAAATACAAGAGGACACGGAAAGAGAATCAAGAAAGACAGTTATAGAAGAGATCTGAAAAAGAACAGCTTTCCCCACAGAGTAATAGACATTTGGAACAAGTTAGATGAGAAAGTGGTGTGTGCCAAAATAATACACTAATTTAAAAAAAGTCTAGATAAAATGAGATGAAGGCGGGACACCACGAGCATAGCTCCCCTTCCCGTGAAATACAACTAGGTAAATACATTTAAACTCCTCTCTTCCTCTCTTATGTTCCATGTTTCCGCCCCATACAGTGCTGTCAGCACAATCATTCCTTCATACAATCTGCTCTTAGCCTCCATTCCCAAATGTCTATTCCTCATTACACTTTTTAATCCACCAAGGCATTTACTCGCTTCTCTCAATCTATATTCTACATCCACTTCCACTCCACCCTTTCCTGCCACATTTGCACCCAAGTATCTAAAGCTATCCACTTCCTCCAGTCGCTCTCCCTACTCACTTTCAGTCTCCTGCCACTTTCACCCCTTGTACATCTCATCACCTTACTTTTACCCACATTTATCTTCAACTTTCTTCTTTCACACACTCTCCCAAACTCTGTCACCTACTTCCTAAATTCCTCCTCTGATCCTGCTACAAGTGCAGTGTCGTCCACAAACAACAGTTGGCTCACCTCCCACTTTTCTCCATTTTCTTTAACCATCTCCAATCCCTGACCCACCACCCTTGCATTTACCTCTCGCACCACCCCATCCATGTATAAGTTGAACAGCCAGGGTGCCATAACACATTTTTGAAGAAGTCCCACCTTTACCTCGAACCGCTCACACTCTCCATTTCTAATCCTGACACATGCTCTACTACTCTTGTGAAAACTCTTGACAGCTCCTAGAACCTTTTCTCCTATCCCATATATCTACAAAACCTCCCACAGTGCCTTCCTGTCTACCCAGTTATAAGCCTTTTCCAGATCCATAAAAGCCCAAAAAACATCCTTACCTTTTCCTATAGCTTTCTCACATATCTGTCTTACTACAAAAATCTAATCTACGCAGCATCTACCTGTCCTAAATCTACACTATTCCTTGCCAATTACTCCCTCTGTTCCTTTTCCTAATCCTCTCAATCAAGATCCTCCCATAAGCCTTCCCAACTACACCTAACAAGCTAATCCCTCTGAAACTACTACACTCACACTTGTCCCCTTTTCCCTTGTAAAGTAGAACTATACAGGCACTCCTCCAGTCCTCTAGCACTCTACCCTCTCTACAGCACACATTAAATAACCTCTCCAGCCAGTCCACCATCACTGTACCTCCTTTTTTAGACATTCTGCAGGGCATCCATCCAGACCAGGTACCTTACCTGCTCTTATCATCTTAACAACTGCCTTCACTTCATCCTTCCTTATTTCTCCTCCATTTTCCTCACTCATCACAATCATTTTCTTAGCACTTCCCACTGCAACTATCTTTCCCTCCCTATCCTCCTTCACATTTAGCAACTCCCTAAAATATTCTGCCCATCTTCCCCTTACTGCCTTCTCTTCCATTATCATCTCTCCATCTTCACCTTTTACTTTTTCTTCTCTACTTCATTCACCTCCTCTTCCTCTCTTAATTTCTTTCCAAAACATCTTTTTATTTCTTTCAAAATTTTCTGTCATACTCTTACCCCATTTCACATCTGCTCTCCTCTTTGCCTCCTTTATCTTTTGTTTTACTTCTCTTTTCTTTTCTTTGTAGCTCTCATATGACTCCCTCATCCTATTTTGTAACCAATCTGTGAAAGCTCGCTTCTTCTCTTCTACAACCTTCTTTGTTTCCTCATCCCACCATTCACTACCCTTTCTTCTATTTCCTCCTGTCCTTCTTGTTCCACATACCATCCTTGCACACTTCATGACTCCCTCCTTGAACCATCCCCATTCCTCCTCCACTCCTAGCTCTACTCTATCCTTCACACCCTCCCACTCCTCTCTCAGGTTCTTCTTGTACTCCTTCTCCTTTTCCTTTTCATTTAAAGAGTTCACTCTAAGCACCTCCCTACCTTTTGTCCTTTACCTCTTTCTCCATCAATCCTTCACTCTTAACTTACCCTCCACCAAAAAATGATTTGATATTCCCCCACTCTCTCCCCTTAGCACATGTACATCCTTAACTCTTCATATTATACTCCTATCTACCACTACATAATCCATTAACCACTTCAGTACGGGACTTAAATCTCGCGGGCAGCAGCCAATGCTAGCCGTATGACGTAACGTAATAATATTCGCATCATAAAATATAGTCGCCACTTATATCGATCGTTCTCTCTTTCACCCGCGAATTTTGAAAACCACAGAGAATGGGATTCAGGGTGCATTTGGGAGAATTTTTGTAAAAACACAGGGGCGACTACAATAAATATAATCAAGACGCCGATATGGCAGCGTCGCGAATCCACTTGCTCCTCATGACGCCTACGTGTGCGGCACCGTATGGAAGGGGTTAATGCTCTATCTACCACCCTTCCATCCACCACCCTCTCCCATGTGTACTTATGCTTGACTTTCTTCCAAAACACTGTATTTGCTATCATCAACTCTTTTTCTAGACACATCTCCACCATCAATTCTCCACTACAATTCTTTCCTGGAACTCCACATTTCCCAACCGCTCCATCAACTGGTTCATTTCCTACCCTAGCATTAAGGTCTCCCAATACTACTACAATGACATTTCTCTCTAATCCCTCTATGCACTCATTTAAATCTATCCAAAAAGCCTCCCTTTCTTCTACACTCTTCTCACTACTAGGCCCATATGCACTTACAAAAACCCACATCTCCTCTACCAGTTTCACCTTCATCCACATTATCTTTGAAGAAACCACCTTCCACTCCACTATATGTTTACCTATCTCTTCATTTACTAGTAAAGCCACCCCTTTTCTCCCTCTCCCTTTCTTCACTCCTGAGAGCCTCCCAATTACACTCCCCAACTCATACTCGCCCTTCCCTCTCAATTTAATTTCACTCAAAGCCAACGCATCCATCTTTCCTCTCACAAACATATTACCTATCTCTTCCCTTTTAATCTCATCTGTATCACATCCACACACATTAAAAAACCCAAACTTTAGGGTGCTGGTTGGAAAACTCCTAGACCCTCTTATGCCTTTACTTTTTTTAGAAATGTACCATGTGGGGCTACAGGGAGAAGGATGCCTCTTCCCAATCCCCGTCCCGTTTTTCTCACCTCTTACAATCCAAGTGGGAATACTTGGTGGCAGTACTCTTTCCCCCCACCACAGGGTAGGTGAAATAAGGAAATGAAATTCAGAGAAATGGTACAGGATAGTAACAAGGGGTTTGGGGACAGCATAACAGAGGGACAGTAGCAGTATAATAAAACTTTCATCATTTTTCTGTGAGCAGAGTCCTCTATCACAGACAAAATGACATGTGGCTCTGGTCCATAGGGGCACCCCATATAGACCCTAAAGTATCAACTGCATGTTACTTTGCCATAACAACATGCAGCCCAGCCAATACCCCAGACGGGGGAAGATATCACATATCCTAAATTTACAATAGTCCACAATTAAAATTGTATATGCTCTGATTTCAGGTGGTAGACAGTGTCCTTATGATTCAGTTCAAATATATGAAGGTTCCATTCAAAAGTATAAATTTTGTGGCTTAAATGCTGATGAAGCCTTGAGTGGTCCAATTATTCTTCGAAGTCCAGTCATGTTAAAGTTTGTGTCTGATTGGTCTGTCCAGTATCAAGGATTTCTTGCAAACTACACCATCATACGTGAGTTCTGTGTTGACTTGTTGAATATGATGACATGCCTTTTGATTAGCGTGTGTTTATGCTCATGTTGTAGTAGGAATAGTGTATTTCAGATTAGTATAGGATTCAGATAAAGTAAAAAACAAACAAAAAAAAAACATTAGTGACCTTTTTACAATATTTAGATGTACAGCTACCCATGACTACCTGAAATTAATATATAATGTTATTTCCATTTTGGAACAGCATGTGGAGGCAATATAACCAGGGGTGGCATCATTGAAGTGCCCCAGGAGAATATATATGATATGTATTGCACTTGGGACATCACTGCTCCTGAAGGAAAAATTGTACACTTCAAGTATGTAACTATATTTTTAAGAGAATTTTAGACTGTTTCAGTTTTATTTGTATAAAAGGACATTTTCTCTAGCTATATGATGCTTACTGGCCAAGTTGGTTAGATTATCACTACTTGCGACAGAGGTCAAGGTGAAAGCAGTTCAAACCCTGCTGCAAGTGAGTTGGACCAAGGGGTTGGTTCATTAAATTTCACTCTACAAAGTCCTCTGTAGGGGGCACAGTACTAGCCTCCTGAAAGGGGGGAGTTTGTGATATGAAACCAAAACATTTGTTTTATAAGTGCTACATCCTGGGCAGCTGTTCACAATGCAGTCATCCAGCCTCTTCTGGTAGCTTAGAAGTGCTGGGTGGTGGCCGCACCGCAGTCTGGCCAGGTGGACTCTGTCCTTTCTTGGGAGAGAGGATTCAGAAGGGTGGATATCAGGGGGTCTGGCATGCAGCAGTGTGTTGTCTTTCAGTATGTTAATGGAGCGGTGAGTGATATGATTATGAATATGTTTCCGGAGGCTGGTATTTGGTGGTTGTGGAGGAAGAGAAGAGAGTATCTGTGTGTGATACAGGTCTTTGAGTGTTGTTTTAATGTTTCTTGGTATGTGTGGGTGTTCTGCTATGTAGTGTAGCGGGTACGATGTGTTTGTGGTGGCTGCGGCAAGTGTTTGTGTGCCTCTCATGTCGAGGTGGTCCTTGACTTTGAGGACTTTTGTTTCATGGTGTAAATGGTCTGTAGGTGTTGTATTTGTGCAGCCTGTAATTGTTTTTAGGGCTTTGTTTTGTATGATTTGAAGGGTGTTGTGGTGTGTCTCACTGAGATTAGGAGCCCATGCAGGACTCGCATAATTCATCACTGAGCGTATGCATTGTTTGTATATTGTTGTATTAGTTTCTTTGTTTTGTCCAAATGTTGTTCCAGCGATTGACTTAAGTGCATTAAGCCTAGGTGTGCATTTGTTTTTTATGTTTGTGATGTGTTGTTTGAAAGACATGGATGTATCGTATGTTACACCAAGAATTTTCGGTGTGTTTGTGTGTGGTATTAGAGTGTTGTTGATGTAGAGATGAGGTATGTATTTGTGTTCTTTTGTCCAGTTGGTGAGAAGTGTTGCTGTAGATTTGGTTGGAGCTATTTTGAGTCTGTTTGTGATGAACCATGTGTTGAGTGTATCAAGGTATGGCTGGATTATTTCTGCAGCTTTGTCTGTGTTACGATGTGTGCATGTGATTGTTATGTCGTCTGCATAGGAAGAGATTTGTATTTCTGAGGTGTCTGGTGTGGGTAAGTCATGCATGTAGAGATTAAAGAGCGTGGGGGATAGAACAGAGCCCTGTGGTACTCCATTCTTAATGTTTCTGATGTGTGATGATTGGCCATTATATGACATGTAAGCATTCCTACCTGCCAGATAATTGGCCAGCCATCTTTTGGTGTTATTGTGCATGTCTGTGTTATATATTTTATTTGTTAGGTTGTGGCAGGGGATAGCATCAAAAGCTTTACTAATGTCTAATGTTATAAGAAGTGTTCTGTAGTGGGGCTTATCTGAATTGATGCCATCTAAAATTCTTTGTGTGAGGTTTATCAGAAGAGTGTTTGTGGAGTGTAGTAGCCTAAAACCATGTTGTGAGTCAGCAAGGGGAATATGTGGTGTGACAAGTTTAAGTATTAGGCGTTCAATGACTTTAGAGGGGGTGCAGAGAAGTGTGATTGGGCGGTGCAATGTTGGGATTGTTGGGTCTCTGTTCAGTTTTGGAATGGTGATTATTTTACCATGCTTCCAGATGTCGGGTATAATGTTGTGTGAATAGCAGTAGTTTGCAATGTTTGTGAGTGCGTGTATACCTTGTGGTCCAATGTGTTTTAGGTGGATGTTACTTATGTTATCAGGGCCACAGGCAAATGAGTGCTTGAGATTATGTGTTTTGTCTGACTGTCTATGAAGGGTGTATAGTCTGAGTCTGTGGGAAAGTCTTTCTTAATCGAATAGTGCGTCGGTCGTCATGGTGAGAAGTGAGATGGCTTGTCTGTGCAAAATGATTTATGAGTGTGTTTGCTTGTTGTCTGTTTGAGGGTAGATTGTCTGTTGTTGTGATTATTGCTGCGTGAGAGCGTGTTGTGTTACTGTTGGATAGTGTAATGCTGTTGAGTGTTTTGTACAATTTGCTGGTGTTTTTTTTGTGATCAAGTGTATTAATAAAGTTTTGCCAATTTTGTGTTTTTTGTTCGTGTATTTTATTGGCAATCACAGTGTTTAGTGTTTGTATTTGGTCTGCTATGTTTTGAGGGATAGGTGTGGGGGTATTGTGTTTAAGTGTGTCTCATTGTCTGATGAGGCCTTGGATTTCTGGTGTGAAGTTTGGGTTGTGTGATTTTCTGTTGCCTCTAGGAATGTATCTCTTGTCTGCATTTTGTATGATTGTATTAAAAGTGTGCACAGCATTGTTTATGTTTGTAATTGGTGTGCTGTTAAGTGTTTCAAAATGTTGTTCTGTCTCTACAGTAAAAGCTTCCCAGTTAGCTCTCTTGTAATTGGTGTATGTGTGTCTGTGGCCAACTGGGGTGCATCTTGTTTGGGTGGTGATGATGATTGGAAGGTGGTCAGAACCAAGGGTTCCAACCACTCTCCATGATGTTGTTGGGGTTAGGCAGGGGGAGCAGAAGGTGATATCAGGAGAGGAGGGAGTGTATAGAGCTTGGTGTGGGATATGTGTATGATTATGTGTGTTGTTCATGATAGTCAATGAGTCAAACTGAGTCTGTATATCAAGCCCTCTGTCTGTGTCAGGGTTGTCGACATACCAGGCAGACGACTTGGCGTTGAAGTCACCACCCATGATCAGGTTGGGGATTGAGGCTAGTTGGCTAAATTGAAGCCTGAAGGTGTTTGGAACTGTGGGGGATGATTGGGGGGGGAATGTACATGTTAACTATTGTCAGTGTTGATTTGTTGCCTGTGCGGATTTGAATGGATTGGATTTTATGTAGTGTTATCTGTGGTAGTGAGGAGAATTTTGGTTGTGGCACTTGTGTCCACAAAACAGATGGAGTGGTGGATCAGGGTGATGAGTCCACCGCCATTGCCGTCAGTCCGGTCTTGTCTGATGGTAGTGTAATTATGAAATGATGGTGTTTTGTGTGAGTGTCTTAGTTTTGTTTCTTGTATAATTGCAATGTGTATGTTGTGTTGTTTAAGAAAGTGTTCGAGTTCATGTTTTTTCGTATTAATACCGTCAATGTTGTGTTGTAATATGTTGATGTTGTGTGTTCTGTATGTGTTGTATATTGCCATTTGGGGTTGAGGTTGGGGTGTTAATGGGGAAGGTATAGGATCTGGGTTAGAGGGGGGAAAGGAGAGATTGGGGACAAAGAAAGGGGAGTACTGATTGGGGATAAGGGCAAAGGGAAATTGGGAGTGGGTAAGGGTACTGGCTGTGGTTGGGGAGGTGGGAGTGGGGTTACTGGAGGGCAGGTAGAACATGTCCAAGTGTTTGTGTATTGGTTTGTGTCAGCAAGTGTTGTACAAGTGAGGTGGGCCCAGTTTTTGCACATATTGCATTGAACTGAGCCCTTTGTCTGTCTGCTCGAAGTAATGGGTTTAGAGCATGTTGGGCATGTGTATTTTGTGGTGGGCCCAGGATTGCTCTCTACATCTCCGGCTAAAAGTAGAAGAAGAGGGGTGATTGCCGGAAAATCACCCCTCGGTGCAGAAAAAACGTAATATTGCATGTTGAGAAAAAAGGATTGTGGTACTCCCCAAGGCAGTCGTAGCTCATCTTGGGGATCGGTGCCACCTGCGTAGAGCCGGTGGCCAGGGCTGGTTGCCGCCGTTTGGCCCCCAACTCTTGGGGTTGGGGGGGTGGTCCCACGATGTAGACGCTGCGGCTCCAGGACCTGGAAAGGGAGTTGGGAGATAGGGTTGATGAAAAAGTAATAGGATGGTTTGGACACATGGAAAGAATGAGTGAAGAAAGATTAGTAAAAGAAGTGTGGAAGGCGGAGGTGGAAGGAGTAAATATGAGGGGGTGTCCTCGGATGAGATGGATGGATGGGGTGAAAGGGGCTTTACAAAAGAGAGGAATGTCTGAAGAGGAAGGATGGGAGAGGACAGAAAATAGGGATGAATGGAGAAGGGTTCTGTATAGATGAGGCTGTGATGCATGAGGGGGAGTGGATGGGGGATGGGGGGTGAGGAAGTATGTATGAGAAAAAATTTGACACAGCCCGAAGGGATTTCTCCACGTCTTCTCCTTTCCTGCATAAGGGGACGGAGAGGGGGGGTCGCTGAATTTATGAAGCAGCCTTGCTGTGGATGTACTGTGTCTTAAGACACTGCTTCTGACCCAGGGTAGTGGACAGGATGCAGGGATGACCCGTCATCCGGGAAGTGCTAAGATGGGAGGGGGGGAGGAGGGTGGAGGGGAGTGGAATATATGGGAAATGAAAATGGGTGAGAGTGATTTCTATGCCTTTTTCTTTTTGGCTACCCCCTGTGTAAGGGGGAAAAAGCCTTTGGTATATGTATGTATGTATGTAGGTTAGCCTCCCATCCAGGAGTTGATGCCAAGAGTGAGGAACCAACTAAAATTGATGGTATGTTCAGTTACTGTCAATCCTTTCTCCCACTAACAGTAACTTCATTGTTCCAGCTAATAGACATAAGTTGTCTGACAATGGTTTGTGATGGTGGGGACAGGAAATGGTGATTTTTGGAAGACTAGTCCCAACCCACATTACAGGCAGTGTAGGCCCAGTGGTCACCTTTTTGTCTACCTATGCATCTCATCACTACTATACAACAATTAGGCAAAAAATAGAACAGAGAAACAGGGTGGAGGAGTCATGTTTTTGACTAAGAAAAGTTTAAATGTGACAAAGATAATAGAAGGAAAAAATAATGTGGAATTGAATATGATTAAAGTTGAAAACAGAAATATGAAAAGTAGAAAATTTATAGTAATATATGTGCCCCCAAAAACACAGGTTTGGACATATAGTGATCATTCCAAAATACTGGAAGACATAAAGAATGAATTAATTGAATCATTGAAAGGAGGTGGAAATATAATGATTATGGGTGATTTTAACTCAAAGAAATATGTTTATAAGAAATGACAGTAAAAGGTGGAGAGGAACTTTAGGGAAATATTCTACTGGATATGACCATTGAATACACATTGATTCAATGGGTGAAGGAAAATACCAGATATAGAAACAATGAAAAACCGTCAAGGCTAGATTTGATATTTACATCAGAGCCTGAAATCGTGGATAAAATGGAATACAAGACACCAATTAGGAAGAGTGACCATATAATAATAGAGTTTGAACTAAAAGAACAAATTGATTTAAGAAGAATTGAAGAACATAGAAAATGAAGACTAATGTACACCCACTCCTCGTTTAACGACCTACTCTGTTAACGACAACTCGGAGTAACGACGGGCTTTATGACATTCGTTTAACGTAAATCTCCCAAAGTTACGACGTCGTGTACGATAATTAAGTTGGCTGAGGCAAATTTGTATGATGTTATAAATGAACTTGTACGGTGGATATTACCTGTGAGGTAAAGTGTTCTGAAGCTTAGGTCTACATTACCATCCTGCAAGCTGAAAAAACTACCTGGGGTACAGTATATACCAGTAGTGGTAAATTTTTAGTTTCGACCAAGGGCGCAATATAGCAATAGAAAATTAATTATTAATTTTGTAAATTATAATGTATCAACGTAATATGCAATTTTGTGAGCGGAAAAAAAAGGTGCTAAAACAAATTTCGTAAGTAACGAAGTCATGTCGGACGAATGGTACACCATGTTTGTTATGATAGATGCCGATGTCGAAGAAATGAAAGGATGATAAATTTGTCTAACCTAAACTAAACTAACCTAACCTGTGTTTGATAAATCATTACCTGCAAATTAAATGTCATCCGGCTCGTCCTCGTTGTCGTCGTTGTGAGAGACGTTGGCAGACGACAAGATGGCGTCCCAATCCTATGCTACCAACTTCGTTCATTAGCATATTTTCTTGTAGCATGGTATTTTTTACTTTCATTTCCGCCCACAAAATTGCATATTACGTTGATACATTTTAATTTACAAAATTAATAATTAATTTTCTATTGCTATATTGCGCCCATGGTCGAAACTAAAAAAATACCCCGGTATTCAATATGGAATGTAAGCATATGCGGATTTGGTCATATATGATAATTTCAGGAACCTAACCACCGTAAATAAACAGTAAATAAAGCTTTAATGTACTGTATAAAAGAGGGAAAATACACGAAAATAAAGATACATGTATTTCTAGACATTGTACATACAGTACATATACGTATATGTATACACTTTCGGTTAACGACGGCACGCTGGTCCCAATTGTCGTCGTTAAACGAGGAGTGGTTGTACAACATAACAGATTTCGAAAAACTTAGAAAAAAAATTCAAAATGCTAACTGGGAAATTTTTTTAAATGAAGAAACAAAGATGGAAGAGAAATGGAATATATCAAAAGAAAATTACAAGGAGGGAACAGATAAATATGTACCAAAGAAGAAACAAAAACAGGTATACATAAAGTGTTGGTATAACAAAAAGTGTAATGAGGCTACAGATAGAAGAAAGCCTGGAAAAGACAAAAAAATTGACCAAATGGTGTAGAATGTTATATGAAGTTCTTTGCAGATGATGCAAAACTACTAAAGAAGGATACAGAAAAAGACAATGAATCATTACAGATAGACCTGGACAAAGTCTGGGAGTGGAGCCAAAAGTGGGAAGTGAACTTCAACATAAAAAAAATGTAATATAATAGAGTTTGGAAAAATTGAAAAAAGAATATCAGGACAACGTAAAATTGGTACAAAGGAAGTTTTAAAAAAGTTAGCTCTGAAAAGGACCTAAAAGTAATTATTAACAAAGACATATCACCAGACAAGCACATGAACAAAATAGTTGGGGAAACCTACAATTTACTAAAATCAATAAAGGTCGCTTTTAATTACAGTCAAACCTCGGTTTTCGAACATAATCCGTTCGAGAAGGCTGTTCGAAAAGCGATTTGTTCGAAAACCGAAACAATTTTTCCCATTATAATCAATGTAAATAATTTTAATCCGTTCCAAGTCTAAAAAACAACTTTTTCTAATTTTTTTTTTTTTTTTTACTATTTTACACCATAAACTGCACTGTATACTGTTTACCATAAATAAGTGTATCCCACTTCTTTTCTTAAACTTTTCAAACCACCCTCTGCTTGCTTTAAAATCAAACCCTTCCGGAATAATGCTAGGATCTTTTTTTATCAAATCTTCATACAATTGTCTTGCTTTGGCACAAATTGCATCTTCACTAAGAGTATCACCTGCTAACTGTTTCTCATTTACGAAAATCAGCAAAAGTTTCTCCACTTCCTCCAATACCTGTGGCCTTTGTTTGCTAAAAACACTTGATCCTTTAGCCACATCACTTGCTTTAACCTGGTCTTTATTTTTTAGGATGTTGCTTATCGTCGATTTCGCCATCCCAAACTCCTCAGCCAACGCAGACACACGAACGCCAGATTCATATTTCGCTATTAATTCTTTTGTAAATTCAATAGTTTTGCGCACTACTTTCCTCTTTTCTTCACCACTTGAACTTGCTTTCTTTGGACCCATGATTAGGGGCTAATATACGATGCAAAGATGAAAAAAAGTCAGATTTACGTAAATAAGAACGAACACGTCTGCTCGGAATGAACTTTGATCGCAAATGCGCTACGGAGGAAGCGTCCTTGGCGTTCGAGTTCTCTCGGCTCGCGAGTGAGCCGCGTTCGGGTACGCTCGGCTTCTTTCGGTTTGTTCGAGAGCCGAAATTTGGTCGAGTTCTGAGACGTAAAATTCTCGAACTTTTTGGTCGAAAACCGATTTGGTCGAGAACAGAAGCGTTCGATAACCGAGGTTTGACTGTACTTGAATGAAGTAATGGCAAAAAAAAAAGAAAAAAAATATTAGTCACACTGATAAGACCAAAATTGGAGTACACTGCAAACAAAGATTGTCTAAAATGGAACTACCAACCCTGGAACAAAGAAAGGAAAGAGGACATCTATTGGCCATTTACAGAATCATGAAAGGCGTGGAAGTCCTTGACAGAGAAGACTTATTAAAGTGGGATAAAAGAAAAAGAAGAGGACATGAAAAGAAACTCAAAAAGGATGGTTATAGAAGAGATCTGAAAAAAAAAAAGTTTTCCACACAGAGTGGTGGATGTCTGGAACAAATTGGATGAAACCATAGTGTATGCAAAAACCATACAAGAATTTAAGAACAAACTAGATGCTGAGAATTACAAAGATGGGTCACTATGAGCATAGCTCCCCTTCCTGTATAATACAACTAGGCAAATACACACCTTAAACAACTGTAAGCATCCTACCTCCAAGCTTGTGATTTAAAATTGCTATCCCACACAAGATAAGAAGCAGAGATTAGTGGTTCATGACCTTTTTCAATGTGCACACTCCTTTCAAATCAGCAGTCAGTTTTTGCAACACCTGAATTGCTGAAATAAAAAAAATAATGAAATACAAAATTGATGTCATGTATATACAAAACCACTTTTTTTTTTCATCCTAATTGACAAAGCTTACATTTCAAGTCATCCAGGAGGAGGGAGTGGTGGTGAATAGGAGTGGAGTATATGGGGATGAAATGGATGGGAGTGGATTTATGCCTTTGACTTTGGCTACTACTTCCTTTGTAAGGGGGGGGAAGACTTTGGTATAAATATATATGTATGTATGTATGTATGTATGGTTTTTTTTGTGACATAAATCTAGAGTACTTATGTTGGTAAAACTGAAAGTACATTATTTCCCTGTACTGTGGAGTGTATTTAGAGATGGAATGGGTGGGAATGGTTTTTTATGCCTTTTTCTTTTTGGCTACCTCCCTTGTAAGGGGAAGAAGCCTTTGGTATATGTATTTATGTATTTACCTACCTAGTTGTATTTACCTAGTTGTATTATATGGAAAGGGGAGCTATGCTTGTATTGACCCATCTTTGTCTCTCTCAGCTTGTTATTAAATTCTTGTATGGTTTTGCACACAATATTGTTTCATCTAATTTGTTCCAGACATCAACCATTCTGTGTTTTTTTTTTCTCAGATCTCTTCTATAACTATCCATTTTGAGTTTCTTTTCATGTCCTCGTCTTTTTCTTTTATCCCACATTAATAAGTCTTCTCTGTCAAGGACTTCTGTGCCTTTCATGATTCTGTAAATGGCCAATAGATCTCCTATTTCCCTTCTTTGTTCCAGGGTTTGTAGTTCCTGTTTAGACAATCTTTGTTCGTATGTCAATTTTGAAAGTGTTGGTGCCATCTTTATTGTTGCTCCTTGGATTCTTTCTAATTTCTTTATAATCTTTTTTGTACTGGGTGTCCATAGTGTCACAGCATACTCCAATCTTTACCTAGTTGTATTACATGGGAAGGGAGCTATGCTCGTGGTGACCCGTCTTTGTATATTTCAGCATCAAGTTTTTTCTTAAAATCTTGAATAGTGTTTGCACACACTGTTTCTTTATCTAAATTATTCCAGGTATCCAGTACTCTGTGGGAAGCTTTTTTTTTTCAGATCTCTGCCATAGTTATCCTTTTTGAGTTTCTTTTCATGTCCTCTTGTTTTTCCATTGTACCATTTTAGTAGATCATTCCTACCTAGGATTTCCATTTCTTTAATGAGGAAACTGAGGAGAAATAGGGAAGGATGAAGTGAAAGCAGCTGTTAAGATGATGAGAGTAGGTAAGGCACCTGGGTTGGATGGATGCCATGCAGAATGTCTGAAGGAGGTACAGTTATGGTGGACTGGCTGATGAGGTTATTTAATGTTTGTTTAAGAGAGGGTAGAGTGCCAGAGGACTGGAGAAGTATTGGCTGTATAGTTCCGCTTTACAAAGGAAAGGGGGACAAGTGTGAGTGTAATAGTTACAGAGGGATCAGCTTGTTGAGTGTAGTTGGGAAGGCTTATGGGAGGGTCTTGATTGAGAGGATTAGGAGAGGAATAGAGGGAGTAATTGGTGAGGAACAGTGTGGTTTTAGGACAGGTAGGAGATGTGTAGATCAGATTTTTGTGGTAAGACAGATATGTGAGAAAGCTATAGGAAAAGGTAAGGATGTTTTTTGGGCTTTTATGGCTCTGGAAAAGGCTTACAACAGGGTAGACAGGAAGGCACTGTGGGAGGTACTGCGGATATGTGGTATAGGAGGAAAACTGCTAAGAGCAGTCAAGAGTTTTTATGAAAGTAGTAGAGCTTGTGTTAGGATTAGAAATGGAGAGAGTGAATGGTTTGAGGTAAAGGTGGGACTTCGTCAGAGGTGTGTTATGTTGCCCTGGCTGTTCAATCTTTACATGGATGGGGTGGTGCGAGAGGTGAATGCAAGGGTAGTGGGTCAGGGGTTGGAGATGATTAAAGAAAATGCAGAAAAGTGGGAGGTGAGCCAGCTGTTGTTTGCTGATGACACTGTGCTTGTAGCAGGATCAGAGGAGGGATTGAGGAAGTTAGTGACAGAGTTTGAGAAGTTGTGTGAAAGAAGGAAGCTGAAGATAAATGTGGGCAAAAGTAAGGTGATGAGATGTACAAGGGGTGAAAGTGACAGTAGGCTGGAAGTGAGCATTAACCCCTTCAATACGATGACACCTATGTAGGCATCATGAAGAGCAAGTGGGTACGTGAAGATGCCGATGTCGGCGTCTTGATTATATATATTGTAGTTGTACCTGCATGACCCCCATACTCTGTAAACTGGCTTCATCATATTTTCTATGGTTATCAAAATTCACGGGTGAAAGAAAATGAGCAGTACAGCGATAACTTTATTTTTTATAATGTGAGTATTATGACGCAACATCGCATGCAAGATTTTGGCCCGTATTGAAGGGGTTAAGGGTGAAAAATTGGAGGAAGTGGATAGTTTCAGATACTTGGGTGCGAATGTGACAGGAAAAGTAAGAGTCGGGGTGGAGGTAGATGTAGATTGAGAGAAGCAAGTAAATGCCTTGGTGGATTAAAAAGTGTAATGAGAAATAGACATCTGGGAATGGATGCTAGGAGGAGGTTATATGAAGGAGTGATTGTGCCAACAGCAATGTACAGGGCAGAAACATGGAACATGAGAGAGGAAGAGAGAAGGAGTTTGAATGTGTTTGAGATGAAATGTCTGAGAAGTATGATAGGGGTTACTAGGCTCGATAGAGTGAAAAATGAGGAGGTGAGGAGGAGAACAGGGGTGGAAAGGGAGTTGGGAGATAGGGTTGATGAAAGAGTATTAGGATGGTTTGGACACATGGAA
This sequence comes from Oratosquilla oratoria, assembly GCF_046742065.1. Taxonomy (NCBI): domain Eukaryota; kingdom Metazoa; phylum Arthropoda; class Malacostraca; order Stomatopoda; family Squillidae; genus Oratosquilla; species Oratosquilla oratoria. The sequence continues at coordinate 175,569 of NW_027467574.1, forward strand.
AGAATGAGTGAAGAAAGATTAGTAAAAGAAGTGTGGAAGGCGGAGGTGGAAGGAGTGAATATGAGGGGGTGTCCTAGGATGAGATGGATGGATGGGGTGAAAGGGGCTTTACAAAAGAGAGGAATGTCTATAGAGGAAGGATGGGAGAGGATAGAAAATAGGGGTGAATGGAGAAGGGTTGTGTATAGATGAGGCTGTGATGCATGAGGGGGAGTGGGTGGGGGATGGGGGGTGAGGAAGTATGTATTGGAAAAAAAATTGACGCAGCCCAAAGGGATTTCTCCCCGTCTTCTCCTTTCCTGCATGAGGGGATGGAGAGGGGGGGGGGTCGCCGAATTTATGAAGCGGCCTTGCTGTGGGTGCGCTGTGTCTTATGACACTGCTTCTGACCCAGGGTAGTGGACAGGATGCAGGGATGACCCGTCATCCAGGAGGTGCCAAGATAGGAGGGTGGAAGGGAGTGGAATGTATGAGAAATGAAAATGGGTGGGAGTGATGTTCTATGCCTTTTTCTTTTTGGCTACCCCCCCGTGTAAGGGTGAAAAAGCCTTTGGTATATGTATGTATAAATAGTCAGCAGATCTCCTCTTTCTCTTCTTTGTTCCAGAGTTGGTAATTCCAATTTGGACAATCTTTGTTCATATGTTAATTTGGAGAGAGTTGGGGCCAAATTTGTTGTTACTCTTTGTATTCTTTCTAATTTTTCTATATTCTTTTTAGTACTGGGCATAAATCCACTCCCATCCATTTCATCCCCATATACTCCACTCCTATTCACCACCACTCCCTCCACTACTCCCTCCTCCTGGGTGTCCATAGTGTTGCTGCATACTCCAGTTTTGGTCTTATTAGTATAACTAATATTTTTTCAATAATTTCCTCATCCAAGTAGTCAAATGCCACTTTCATTGACCTTAATAGGTTGAAGGTTTCTCCAACTATTTTATTGATATGTTTGTCCGGTGTCATGTCTTTGCTGATTATTACTCCAAGGTCTCTTTCCAAGTTCACTTTTTTAACTTCTTCATTACCAGTTTTATAATTTCTTGATATTCTCTTTTTACTTTTCCCAAACTCCATTATACTACACTTCTTGATATTGCATTTCACTTCTCACTTTTGAGTCTATTTCCAGATTTTGTCCAGGTCTAATTGTAATGATTCACAATCTTCTTCTGTTCTTACTTTAGTATTTTTGCATCATCTGCGAAGAAATTCATATAACATTCTACTCCTTCATCCATGTCATTTATATATATGGCAAACATGATTGGAGCCAGTACCAAACCTTGCTGGACACCACTTATCATTTCTCCCCAGTTCGAGTATTTGTCTCTTATTACTACCCTCATTTTTCTCCCAGTCAGGAAGTCTTCCATCCATTCCAATAATTTTCCTCTGATGCCAACTATTGATTCTATTTTTCTTGTATGGTACCTTATCAATGCTTTTTGTAGATCTAGAAAGGCACAGTCTGCCCATCCATCCCTTTCTTGTATTATTTCTATTAGTTTCGAATAGAAGCAGATCAGGTTTGTTGTATATGATCTTTGTCTAAATCCAAATTTATTTGGATTCAGTATAGTTTTTTCTTCCAAATGTTTAACCCATCTACTTTTGATAACTTTTTCACATATTTTTGCTACTGTGCTCATCAGGGAGACTGGTCTGTAGTTGGTTGGATCTTCCTTGTTTCCTCCTTCATATATTGGTACAATATTTGCATTTTTCCAGTCCTGTGGTACCCTTCCTTCTTTGAGTATTTAATTATACTGTATATTTTCTCCATTAACTCCTCTATGCATTCTTTCAGTATCCAATTTACAATTACATCCAGACCATGTGATTTTCTGACATCAAGGTTTTTATTTGGTCGCTGATTTCCTTATGTGTTACAATTATTTCCTTCATTGGGGGGATTTCTCTCTCTATTCCCTCACAGTTAGGTGAATTTTCAATTGTGAATACCGATTTGAAATGATTGCTCATAATTTCAGCCATTCCTAGTTCGTATGTATATTCATAATTTCCCTGGTGCAGCTTTTCTAATTCTTGTTTATTTTTTAGTTTACCATTTACATACCTGTAAAACAGTTTAGGTTATTCCTTGCATTTTTCTATTATTTCTCTTTCATAGTTTCTCTTTTCATCTCTGTGTATTTTTACATAATAATTTCTTAGTCTTATCAGTGTGACTAATATTTCTTTACCATCACTTCATCCAAGTAATTAAAAGCCAACTTTATTGATCTTGGTAAATTGTAGGTTTCTCCAACTATTTTGTTTATATGCTTGCCCGGTGGCATGTCATTGTTAATTACTCCTAGGTCCTTTTGCAACAGCAACCTCCTCAATGGTCATCAGTTCTGAGGAGAGGGTAAGGATCTGCCTTAGTGACTGTGTTCACTTTCCTATAATCAACACATAACCTCCAATCATCTCCAGATTTTGGTACCAACACAGCTGGTGAGGCCCAGGGACTAGTGCTAGGTTCTACTAACTCTTGGTCCGTGAGTTGTCTTACTTCCTCCTCCATGATTCTCTTTTTCTGGGGTGACAATAGGTATGGTATCTGCTTCACTGGCTTGGCTCCTTCTTCTAGGACGATGTCATGATATATTGCTTGAGTAATGGTGGAGCATGAGGAAAATATCTGGGCATTCTTGCAGAAGAGTACTCTAACTTCTTCCTGCATCTCTCCCTCCAGTGATGACAAAGATTCCTCCAATGCCTCATTGGTGTCTGATCTGCCTAAATCATAAAAGAAGGTTAATTCCCAGATATCTGATTCAAGGCTCCCGTCAGTTTGCCCTGTCTCAGCCATGCTAATCGCTTCTTCCTCTACTGTTCCCTTGAATTCTTTCAGAAGGTTAATATGTGCTTCTTGCATCCCAAACCTCTTTATCAGGTTTCTCAAAACATAATTATGACCCCCTTTTCATTCAAGCACTTTGAACAGTCCCTCATATTTTGGATGCAATTATGTTTTCTGAGGGGACAGCACAAGCACATATTCTCCAACTTTTAGTTCCCTCTTAACCGATTTCCTGTCATAATCGTTATAGTTACCCTGCACTATTTCAAGGTTTCTTTTTGCCATTTGCCTGACCTTCCTCAACTTCTCGAAATTGGTACCCACTAACTTGGTATATATGGTACTTTCTTCTGGGGTTTTTCATAGTAGCTGGTCGTACAGGAAGGCAAGGGGCTCCCTTGGGGTTCTACCAAACATCAAGTAAAAGGGAGAAAAACCTAGACCTTTATGTACAGTTATTCTAGTGGCATATAGTAACAAGTCTATGCCTTCATCCCTGTCCTTCTCACATTCTAATACAAAGGCTCGAATCATGCGTTTTAAGGTTCCGTGGAACCTTTCGAAACTTCCCTGACTTTGGGGGTGATATGCTGATGCAATCACATGTTTTATGTTGAAGCCTTCCACGGCTCCTTTGAATATCCCACTTAAAAAGTTAGTGCCTCTGTCACTTTATACCTCCCGAGGCATACCCATCTTACTAAAATAAGACATCAGGGCTTTGGTGATTGTCCTGGCCTTAATGTTTGAGAGAGGTATCGCTTCAGCATACTGAGTAGCCTGACACATTATGGTGAGGAGAAATGATTTCCCAGATTTTGTCTTTGGGATAGGGCCCACACAATCAACAACAACCTTGGAAAAGGACTCCTTAATGACAGGAACTTGGCACATGGGTACTTTCTTAGGTGTGTCATTTGGCTTCCGAGTCACTTGACACACAACACACTCTTGACATCTTCTGACAATCAAGGCCAGAAAAAGTGCGCTGATATCGTTTGCTTTGTTTTGGTGATCCCAAGGTGGGCACACAAAGTTTCATGAGCTAGTCTCACAATTGACTCTCTTATCACTTGAGGCACTATTATTTGAGTAACAATACCACCTCCTACCTTTTCTGGTGCCTTGTATTTTCTCAAGAGCACACCATCCTCCATGACGAGCTCCCTCTCACTGTACTTCCCTTTCTCCCGCTCTTCCTCCTCAACTGCTCGGCGTACTGCTTCCAGTTCAGGATCCTCCCGCTGTAGTCAGATGAGTTCCTTTCTATCTATGGCCATCTCATGGACAATCTCATCTGCTAGGATGTAGTCTCACTGGCCTTCAGCTACTTCTGGCTGCTGCTTGTTTTTCTTCCTCATCACTCTCATTCCGTAACTCCTTCAGGACTATGTTTTCAGGGTCTGCACCAAACAGGGGATCCAAGTTACCATCACCTTGTTCTTCTTCCCATGCCTTTTTGGCCTGGCCTCTGGTGATGAAGGCCACAGGGTCGGCCATGTCAACCTTGTCTGTGTGTGTATGCATCTGTCTGGGTATGGGGTCATTCACCGTCTTGAGTCTGACCTGGACTATCTCACCTACATCATTTCCCAGGAGGACATCTATCCCTTTTATTGGAAGCTCTGTTAATCCTACTTCAACACTCGCTGTCTGACCATCTATCTCAAGTAACACTTTAACTATGGGTGCTAAAGTTGTCACTCCTCCAGCTAATCCCATGGTGAACTGACCTATGTGTCTATTTTCTAGACCTGGTATCACATCTGGCCTCAAAATAGTGCGGGATGCCCCCGTGTCTCGCAGAGCCTTGACCGCATATTTTCTTCCACTCCCCTCTGTACCTATTCTGTTATCCTTTACATATGGTAACCACTATTGGCTGATCCCTATTTTGCCTGTCTCACCTACCCTACTTTTGTCTACACAGCAATTTCTGTCTTCTGTCTTGTCCACTACCCCCTTCTCCTCTGCTTTTCTGCTGTACTGTCTTTGTCCCCAGTCTTGTGAGTCCCCCTTGTTTTCCTTTTCTTTGGGGCAAGTTTCCATCCCATAACTGAAGGTTCCACAAGAATAGCACTTCCTATCTTGATCTGCATTTGTTTCACTTTCCTCTACACACATTATTCCTTGCCTAGTTTGCTTGCCTCCCATGTCCTGCCTATACATTTGTTCACTAAACCTCGCATAGCAATCCTGAGTTCTATGCCCATATCTCTCACATCTGAAACATTTGAGTGGTCTTGTATATCTCTGACTTGGAATTGCAAATGCGCCTCTGTTCTCACCTCTGTGAGTTTGTATTATGCTTCTCTTTTTACTTTCACTCTTCGTGCAAACTTTTCAGCAAAGCTAGCTGCTTCTACTAACATCTCATATTTTTGCATGGTTACATACAGCTTAGCTTCATTACTTAGTAGGCTTAGAATTTGTTCAGTTGCTATCATTTCTAGGACTTTCTCAGTATTTACTGCATTTTTCGCTTGCATCCATTTCGCTAGGTCACTCCTGAAATTCCTAGCTAGATCCATATATCCATGACTGATATCCTTCCTATCTTTCCCTAAATTTCTTTCTGAAATAATCTGTGGTAACCTCATATACCTTTAGTATTTCACTCTTAATCTGATCAGAATCATAAATGCCATCTCAATCAAATATTGTGTACACACTTAACCCCTTCCATACGGTGCCGCACACGTAGGCGTCATGGACTTAGATCTCGGTGGCAGCAGCCAATGCCAGCCGTACGACGTGTCGTAATAATACTCGCATCATAAAATATAGTCACCGCTTATATTGATCGTTCTCTCTTCACCCGTGAATTCTGATAACCATAGAAAATGCGATTACAAAAGAATTAGAAAGAATGTCATAATGGAGGGGCGACTACAATATATATAATCAAGACGCCGATATGGCAGCCTCGCGAATACACTCGCTCCCCATGACGCCTACGTGTGCGGCACCGTATGGAAGGGGTTAAGACATTTGGTGTTAGGCTAGATCTTATCATCGCTGACCAAATATCTCTTTTCCATCCCATCTGTTTGGCTAAGCCCTCAAATGAGGAAAAGAACAAATCTGGATCCTCTAAAGTAAATTTGGGGATAAGATGATTCGCCTTGATGATGCTATCCATTATGTTTCCTTCACTAATCCCTGTTGACCGTTGCATAGGCCATCCTGTTCCAACCCTACTAGTTTCCCTCTTGGTTTCTATCCCGTTTTTTAGGATAAAGCTCACTGCACGACTCACCTCTAGGGTCCCTACTTATTCTAACCCTGCTCATACCATCTACTACATCATAATATCTACCTCTTTCCTGGAGGAGTTTTTCCTCTTCAATTCTACTTTGCTACATGACATATCTCCTTCCTAGCCTTGGCAACCAAATTTTCTCTCTATCATCCCCCCTACTGTAATATCTGCTCCTTGTGGGAATTCCTCAAGGTAACGCAATTCTGACCCCTATCTGTGAGTAATTTCGTTGAGTCTACTACTTTTGAATTTCTTCTCCATACAATGTCTATCACCTAGCCTAACTTCACTCTTATTATCATCTGTGTCATAGTGCCTGAATTGTGGGAATTCCTCAGAACTATGATTTTTTGTTCTCTGTCTGGGGTATTGGCTGCTTGTTATTGTGGCAAAGAAGCATGCAGTTGGTACTTTAGGGTCTATATGGGGTGCCCCTACGGACCAGAGCCACACGTCAACCCCTTGTTGCTGTCCTGTACAAATTTCTCTGAGTATTCTTTTTCTGTGGTGGGGGAAAAGAATACTGCCACCAAGTATTTCCACTTGGATCGTAAGAGGCGAGAAGAAAGGGACGGGGATTGGTACTAGGCATCCTTCTCCTTGTAGCCCCACAGGGGATATTCCTAAACGAAAAAGTAAAGGTATAAGAGGGTCTGGGAGTTTTCAGAACAGAACCCTAAGGTTTGGGTCTTTTAATGTGCGTGGATGTGGTATAGATGAGAGTAAAGGGGAAGAGATAGGTAGTATGTTTGTGAGAAGAAAGATGGATGTGTTGGCTTTGAGTGAAACTAAGTTGAAAGGGAAGGGTGGGTGTAAGTTTGGGAGTGTAAGTGGGAGGTTATCAGGAGTGAAGAGAGGGCAAGGGAGGGAAGGGGTGGCTATTTTAGTAAGTGAAGAGATAGGTAAACGTGTAGTGGAGTGGAAGGAGGTTTCCTCAAGGATAATGTGGATGAAGGTGAAACTGGGAAAGGAGATGTGGGTCTTTGTAAGTGCATATGGACCTGGCAGTGAGAAGAGTGTAGAAGAAAGGGAGGCCTTTTGGATAGATTTAAATGAGTGCATAGAGCATTTAGGAAGAAATGTCAATGTAATAGTACTGGGAGACCTTAATGCTAGGGTAGGAAATGTTCCAATTGCTGGAGTGCTTGGGAAATGTGGAGTTCCAGGAAAGAATCGTAGTGGAGAGTTAATGGTGGAAATGTGTCTAGAGAGTTGATGATAGCAAATACAGTGTTTCGGAAGAAAGTCAAGCATAAGTACACATGGGAGAGGGTGGTGGAGGGAAGGGTGGTAGATAGAGCGCCAATGGATTATGTAGTGGTAAATAGGATTATGTTAGGAAGAGTTAAGGATGTACATGTGCTAAGGGGAGAGGGTGGGGGAATATCAGATCATTTTTTTGGTGGAAGGTAAGTTGAGAGTGGAGGATAGATGGAGCAAGAGGAAAGGGACAAAAGGTAGGGAGGTTCATAGAGTGAACTCTGAAAGAAAAAGAAAAGGAGAAGGAGTACGAAAAGAAGCTGAAGGAGGAGTGGTAGGGAGTGAAGGATAGAGTAGAGCTAGGTGTGGAGGAGGAATGGGGATGGTTCAAGGAGGGAGTCATGAAGTGTGCAAGGATGGTATGTGGAACAAGAAGGACAGGAGGAAATAGAAGAAAGGGTAGTGAATGGTGGGATGAGGAAACAAAGAAGGTTGTAGAAGAGAAGAAGCGAGCTTTCACAGATTGGTTACAAAATAGGATGAGGGAGTCATATGAGAGCTACAAAGAAAAGAAAAGAGAAGTAAAACAAAAGATGAAGGAGGCAAAGAGGAGAGCAGATGTGAAATGGGGTAAGAGTATGACAGAAAATTTTGAAAGTAATAAAAAGAAGTTTTGAAAAGAAATTAAGAGAGGAAGAGGAGGCAAATCAAGTAGAAAAGAAAAAGTAAAAGGTGCAGATGGAGAGATGATAATGGAAGAGAAGGCAGTAAGGGGAAGATGGGCAGAATATTTTAGGGAGTTGCTAAATGTGAAGGAGGATAGGGAGGGAAAGATAGCTGCAGTGGGAAATGCGAAGAAAATGAGAGTGATGAGTGAGGAGAATGGAGGAGAAATAAGGAAGGAT